>NC_092168.1:49438925-49558925 GCF_045791955.1 Oncorhynchus clarkii lewisi | reverse complement strand
GAACCCATCCCTCAGAACACAACAGAACCCATCCCTCAGAACACAACAGAACCCATCCCTCAGAACACAACAGAACCCATCCCTCAGAACACAACAGAACCCATCCCCTAGAACACAACAGAACCCATCCCTCAGAACACAACAGAACCCATCCCTCAGAACACAACAGAACCCATCCCCCAGAACACAACAGAACCCATCCCTCAGAACACAACAGAACCCATCCCCCAGAACACAACAGAACAACACACTCTTACTCTCTTAAGGCATTTTAAAATGTTACATATTTCAATCTTCTCTCATCGCTGCAACTCCCCAACGGGCTCGGAAGGCGAAGGGCGTGTCAGGCGTCCACTGAATCATGACCCGCCAAACTGAACCTGGAAAGTCATCCTCACCAGTGTGTTGGAGGAGAGTCATCCTCACAAGTGTATCGGAGGACAGTCATCCTCACCAGTGAGTCAGAGGAGAGTCATCCTCACCAGTGTGTCGGAGGACAGTCATCCTCACCAGTGTGTCGGAGGAGAGTCATCCTCACCAGTGTGTCAGAGGAGAGTCATCCTCACCAGTGTGTCAGAGGAGAGTCATCCTCACCAGTGTGTCAGAGGAGAGTCGTCCTCACCAGTGTGTCAGAGGAGAGTCCTCCTCACCAGTGTGTCGGAGGAGAGTCATCCTCACCAGTGTGTCAGAGGAGAGTCATCCTCACCAGTGTGTCAGAGGAGAGTCATCCTCACCAGTGTGTCGGAGGAGAGTCATCCTCACCAGTGTGTCAGAGAGAGTCATCCTCACCAGTGTGTCGGAGGAGAGTCATCCTCACCAGTGTGTCAGAGGAGAGTCATCCTCACCAGTGTGTCAGAGGAGAGTCATCCTCACCAGTGTGTCGGAGGAGAGTCATCCTCACCAGTGTGTCGGAGGAGAGTCATCCTCACCAGTGTGTCAGAGGAGAGTCATCCTCACCAGTGTGTCAGAGGAGAGTCATCCTCACCAGTGTGTCAGAGGAGAGTCATCCTCACCAGTGTGTCGGAGGAGAGTCATCCTCACCAGTGTGTCAGAGGAGAGTCATCCTCACCAGTGTGTCGGAGGAGAGTCATCCTGACCAGTGTGTCAGAGGAGAGTCATCCTCACCAGTGTGTCGGAGGAGAGTCATCCTCACCAGTGTGTCAGAGGACAGTCATCCTCACCAGTGTGTCGGAGGACAGTCATCCTAACCATTGTGTCAGAGGAGAGTCATCCTCACCAGTGTGTCGGAGGAGAGTCATCCTCACCAGTGTGTCGGAGGAGAGTCATCCTCACCAGTGTGTCGGAGGAGAGTCATCCTCACCAGTGTGTCGGAGGAGAGTCATCCTCACCAGTGTGTCAGAGGACAGTCATCCTCACCAGTGTGTCGGAGGACAGTCATCCTAACCATTGTGTCAGAGGAGAGTCATCCTCACCAGTGTGTCGGAGGAGAGTCATCCTCACCAGTGTGTCAGAGGAGAGTCATCCTCACCAGTGTGTCAGAGGAGAGTCATCCTCACCAGTGTGTCGGAGGAGAGTCATCCTCACCAGTGTGTCAGAGGAGAGTCATCCTCACCAGTGTGTCGGAGGAGAGTCATCCTGACCAGTGTGTTAGAGGAGAGTCATCCTCACCAGTGTGTCGGAGGAGAGTCATCCTCACCAGTGTGTCAGAGGACAGTCATCCTCACCAGTGTGTCGGAGGACAGTCATCCTAACCATTGTGTCAGAGGAGAGTCATCCTCACCAGTGTGTCGGAGGAGAGTCATCCTCACCAGTGTGTCGGAGGAAACACCTGATAAACGAGTTCAGCCTGCAGGCGCCCGGCCAGCCATGTTTCTCTTTTTTAGGGACGTTATTGTTTGTTTCTGGACTTTTTAAACAGCATGCTATTTTGACCATTGAAGTCCCCCCCCCCCCCCCCCACAAGACATGATTTACTGCATGACAAAGAACGTTAAAAATATAACCTCTTTCCTCTTTCCCATGTAGGATAATTAGGCACCATCCCAAACGGAACATTACGCCTTATTTACGACACTACTTTTGGCCACGACCTACATACTGTAGGGTGTCTAGTCAAAAAGTAGTGTCCTACATAGGGAAGAGGCTGCCGCTTGGAACGGAGCACTTAGATCTGTACTTTGACTTTCTGCGTTTAGCCTCAGATAGAGAAAATAAGCATTTGAATCGCTACAGTTAAGTAGAAGTCCTTGATAATGATGGTAATTATGTCATATTTAAACTTGAAATAATAACACGGGTTTTCAGGGGGCGTTTATCGTCCAGATAAAATATATATAAGTGTGTCCTAAATGACTACCATATTCCCTATATAGTGCACTACTTTTAATCAAAACCCTATGGGTCCTGGACCAAAAGTAGTGCACTATATAGGGAAAAGGGTGCAAATTTGGAACACGGCTAAATTAGTCTGTGGCAAAAGGAACAGGTCTGGAAGTGTTTCGTGTACTAGCGTCTGACAAGGCTTTCTTGTTCGTATATTTAAAGTCATGGGCCGAAACTATTTTGTTTCGATTTAAACTGTTTTAGTGAACTACAGATGCTTATAAGTGTAATAGCTATTAAGGTAACAAGCGCAAAACGGAACTAATTTCTAACAACTTTCAACTTTCAACTTGGAAACTATTTCTTAATCCAACATCCTCAGTTACCGTATGTGCTTTAGTGTGGCAGTCTGTTTGAGTTTCTCTCTCTCTCTCTATCTCTCTCTCTCTCTCTCTCTCTCTCTCTCTCTCTCTCTTTCTCTCTCTCTCTAATTCAATTCAAGGGGCTTTATTGACATGGGAAACATTGCCAAAGCAAGTGAGGTAGATAATATACAAAAGTGGAAAAAACAATAAAAATTAACAGTAAACATTACACATACAGAAGTTTCAAAACAATAAAGACATTACAAATGTCATATTATATATAGTGTTACAGTGTTGTAACAATGTACAAATGGTTAAAGTAGACAAGACAAAATAAATAAGCATAAATATGGGTTGTATTTACAATGGTGTTTGTTCAGGTCACAAATCTCTCTCTCTCTCCCCCTGTGTGTTTGTTTAAGGTAGAGTTGGCAGGGTGTAACAGTCTTCCATCTGTTAGGAAGATGTAAAACATCCTAATTGTCCTGCTCTGCCAGCTGGGCTTCTGCTACTCCTTCCTTAAGTTAATCTGTCAGAACACCACCATCTCTGTCAGAACACCATCTCTGTCAGAATACCATCTCTGTCAGAATACCATCTCTGTCAGAATACCACCATCTCTGTCAGAACACCACCATCTCTATCAGAACACCATCTCTGTCAGAACACCACCATCTCTATCAGAACACCATCTCTGTCAGAACACCACCATCTCTGTCAGAACACCACCATCTCTGTCAGAGCACCATGTCTGTCAGAACCCCACCATCTCTATCAGAACACCATCTCTGTCAGAACACCATCTCTGTCTGAACACCATCTCTGTCAGAACAACACCTCTGTCAGAACACCATCTCTGTCAGAACAACACCTCTGTCAGAACACCATCTCTGTCAGAACACCACCGTCTCTGACAGAACACCATCTCTGTCAGAACATCATCTCTGTCAGAACAACACCTCTGTCTGAACACCATCTCTGTCAGAACAACACCTCTGTCAGAACACCATCTCTGTCAGAACAACACCTCTGTCAGAACACCATCTCTGTCAGAACACCACCGTCTCTGACAGAACACCATCTCTGTCAGAACATCATCTCTGTCAGAACACCACCGTCTCTGACAGAACACCATCTCTGTCAGAACATCATCTCTGTCAGAACACCATCTCTGTCAGAACAACACCTCTGTCAGAACGCCACCATCTCTATCAGAACATCATCTCTGTCAGAACACCACCGTCTCTGACAGAACACCATCTCTGTCAGAACATCATCTCTGTCAGAACACCACCATCTCTGTCAGAACAACACCAAAAACACCATCTCTGTCAGAACACCACCATCTCTATCAGAACACCACCATCTCTATCAGAACACCATCTCTGTCAGAACACCACCATCTCTGACAGAACACCATCTCTGTCAGAACATCATCTCTGTCAGAACACCACCATCTCTGACAGAACACCATCTCTGTCAGAACACCATCTCTGACAGAACACCATCTCTGTCAGAACACCACCATCTCTGACAGAACACCATCTCTGTCAGAACACCACCATCTCTGACAGAACACCATCTATGTCAGAACACCATCTCTGACAGAACAACACCTCTGTCAGAACAACAACATCTCTGTCACACACTGCACTAGGATACACTCCATACACACCATACACATGTATTTAGTACTGTAGATATTTGGTAGTGGTGAATCTGTGAATGTATTGTCATGTTTTTAAAATTGTATAAACTGCCTTCATTTTGCTGGACCCCAGGAAGAGTTGCTGCTGCCTTGGCAGGAAATAATAGGGATCCATAATAAACACAAATACTAAATACTGTAGCTACATAAAATATATATATTTTTAGGAACTCAGTCGGGGTCTCAACTTACTGTTGAGAATAGTAGAATGGACCATTGTGCATCAGCAGTGTTTAACTGGTTGTGTCAGTCACTGACAGTCATTTATTTCTGTCAGTCTTTTAGTTTAGAGGTCAAGTATCTAAACTTGTATTTATAATCATGGTTGATTTTACTGACCGGGGGCCCCCCATTGATTTTGTTAGTCAAATGTGTTTTTCGGCAGAAATGTCTTCTGGAACATGTGAACTTTCATGTGTCTTAATAACAAACTTGTATTCCATCTGTAAATACAAATAAAATTGTTAAATTACGAGCCTAGTTGGTTTAGCCAAAGATAAAGACAGCAACCTTTCCGCTAGCCATGATTGGCTGAGATAATGAGTGGGTTGGACATGCTGAGAGATGGGTTGGGATTGGTCTGACATATAGGACGCTAACTGTCTATTTGAGCTGGTCAGTATGTCTAGGTAATCCTGATTGGCTGAGATAATGAATGCCTTCCGGAACATGTGAACTTTCATGTCTAACGTGGCTTTTTTTTAATGTATCGTGTATTAAAACTGCACTTTCTGGAGAACCAAGTTTTGAAACCAGTGGTATTAGAGTCTGATAGGAGATGGAGAAAACACCAGTCTGGATTACATCTTCAAACTAAGGACAACCGTAGCATCCGACAGGAGACGCGTTCAATTATTAATTAATGATAGTCTAGCTAGCTATATTTTCAGATATTAAATGTTTGTAATTTTGACAGAAAGAGCCATTTGCTTGGCTAGCTAACATTGAACCTGGTTGGTTAGTTACCTGCAGATTCGTGCAGGGTAGTATTGTCATCAGTTGGGATAATGCTTTATTGTTTAGCTAGCTGCATGTCTTAAAAAAATACTCCACTTTACAAGTAATCATTTCGGGTGCATTCATCAATTCAGCCTGGCCATCTACTCCGATTTCAGAGCACTCTTGCCAGAGTGCAGAATAACTGATGAATTTACAAACACTCAACACATGTTGAATATGACCAGTGTCAGTAAACATTGTCAAAAAAGAGTAATTAAATTGTTGCCAGCAGCACAGTTTTATTCACCAACACTCTGGATAACATGAAAACAGCTTAACCAGCTCTGCTAAGGTGAGTGAAATGGTGAGAGTGAGGTGTTCTCTCCTTTGTATCTGGAAGTAGCTAGCAAGTGCTAGCGTGTACTTGACTGCCGTTGTGAGGTCAGAACGTTCGGATCAACCCTCTCGTCCGGTGTGCGCTCTGAATGCGAAACACTCTGAATTTACAAACGGACGATCTGACAACACAGTTGAAGTCACCAACGGTCTGGTTAAAATAACAGCCTCACCAGCAGTTTGGGTCAGTAATGTTCAGTGGGCTGTTCTCTCTCTCACTTAGATGTCTGGAAGTAGCTTGCAAGTTAGCTTGTGTACTTGACTGTTGTTAGTACATTCGGATCAACCCTTAAAGAGAAGGGCGGGGCTAAAGCTTAAGAGGGTGTGGATGATGCTGAATGGGCGGGGCTAAAGCTTAAGAGGGTGTGAACGATGCTGAATGGGCGGGGCTAAAGCTTAAGAGGGTGTGAACGATGCTGAGTTGGTGGGGCTAAAGCTTAAGAGGGTGTGAACGATGCTGAATGGGTGGGGCTAAACCTTAAGAGGGTGTGAACGATGCTGAATGGGCGGGGCTAAACTTTAAGAGGGTGTGGACGACGCTGAATGGGTGGAGACATGGAAGAGCTCTCCAGTAGGTACCAAAACATTCCAAAGCCAATTTCTCTAAAGTGAGTTTACAACTTTCAAAGCAGAATTACTTTCCCATTGTTCCTCAATTGTAGGGCATGATCTACCCTGTTGTACTTCTGAGTCTTTACTTTTCTACAATGTATAAAAAAAACGCAACTTCAAATTTTACAACATAGGATCGAATTGAGCCGGTCAGTCACATAAATTATATTTTAAGAAAAATAGAATGGGATGAAATTAGTTATAAAGCTGCTACATTTTTTCTTCGCCACATCGCAAAATGTGTAGAAATGGTGGAAATTAACTTTTAAACATACTTTTTTTTCTCTCTCCTCTGTGAAGAGGAGGCCGCTAAAATTATTTTTAGGGCCTCCAAAGGCTAGGGCCGGCTCTGACTACGTGTGGTTATAGATGTGGGTACGCAGAACCGTGACCCAAACGCAGCCATTCATGATGAGTTCAAAGTTGCCCATCCTTGGTCTAACATACTATAAGGCTGCTATAAACACAGAGTCAGTAACTGGGCTAAAACACTCTAGAATATTGTCACGGAGAAACTAACACGACACACTTTCAGAGCTACAACACAATTTGAGATCGCTGCTGTTGTCAGTCACTAGAACCCATCTGATGCCCTCTGTAGCACAGCTTCACTGTCTGACCCAGTCAGTCATCAAGAAGAACCTCACTTTGTCACCGTGGTGAGGACAGTCCCAGCAGTATCTCATCCAGCCAGTGGAGGGGTTACCTACTAACTAGGTGATTTCAGCAGCATTAGGAGCCAAATAGACCAGAGGGAGAGAGGCAGAGAGAAGCGTGAGGGTGTATAAAGAGAGACAATCATCAGACAGACATAGTTTCTTCCCAGTTAATAAAGAGAGAAGGAGAAAGAGAGAAAGAGAGAGCGAGAGGAGAGAGAGAGAGGGAGAGAGAGAGAGAGAGAGAGAGGGAGAGGGAGAGAGAGAGAAAGGGAGAGAGAGAGAAAGGGAGAGAGAGAGAAAGAGTCCTTCATGTCTTAAAGTAATGATAGACTGTCGTTTCTCTTTACTTATTTGAGCTGTTCTTGCCATAATATGGACTTGGTATTTTACCAAATAGGGATATCTTCTGTATACCACCGCTACCTTGTCACAACTGACTGGCTTAAACTCCTTAAAACCTCTCTAGGCTAGGGGGCGGTATTTTCACGTCAAGATGAAAAGCGTGCCCAAAGTAAATTCCCTGCTATTCAGGCCCAGAGGCTAGTATATGCATATTGTTAGTACATTCGGATAGAAAACACTCCGAAGTTTCTAAAACTGTTTGAATGGTGTCTGTGAGTATAACATCACTTATTTGGCAGGTGAAACCCCGAGGACAAACCAACCAGGATTTTTTTTTAAGGTCACTCTCTTTTCAATTGAGTTTCTATGTGGATCTAGATTTCTAAGGCACTTGTTTGAAGTTCCGATCGCTTCCACTGGATGTTAACAGTCTTTAGAAATTGGTTGATGTTTTTCCTTTGAGAAATTAAGAGGTAGCCCTGTTCAGAACGAGGGTCGAGTGTAGTGTACTGTTGTGGTTGGGGCACGTGATCTGAAAGCTCGCTCCACTTAATTTTATCCGCTATTGGACGCAGTTTATCCCATCTAAATGTTATTGATTATTGACGTTAACAATTACCTAAAGTTGTATTAGGAAAGTTGTTTAAAATGTTTGTACAAAGATTAAAGGTAATTTATTAGATATTTTGTAGTCATGTTGGGTGAGTTGGAACCAGTGTTTTTCTGGATCAAACGCACCAAATAAATGGACATTTTGGAGATATAACGACGGAATTAATCGAACAAAAGGACAATTTGTGATGTTTCTGGGACATATTGGAGTGCCAACAGAAGAAGATCTTCGATGGTAAGGCATGAATTATATCGTTATTTCTGAGTTTTGTGTCGCACCTGGCAGATTGAAATGTGATTGTCATGTGTTTGTATGATGGGGTGCTGTCCTCAGATAATCACATGGTTTGCTTTCGCCGTAAAGCCTTTTTGAAATCTGACACGGTGACTGGATTAACAACAAGTGTAGCTTTAATTTTGTGTATTGCACTTGTGATTGTATGAAAGTTAAATATTTCTAATAATTTAATTTGAATTTGGCGCTCTGCCATTTCACCAGATGTTGTGAAAAAGATCCCGTTAACAGGATTTGATCCCGCAGAAGTTTTATGAAGGAAAGAAATTCTGCAAATTAACTTTAAAACAAGGCTCACCTGTTAAATGAAATGCATTCCAGGTGACTACCTCATGAAGCTGGTTGAGAGAATGCCAAGAGTGTGCAAAGCTGTCATTGAGGCAAAGGGTTGGCTACTTTGAAGAATCTCACATATACAATTTGGTTACTACATGATTCCATATGTGTTCGTTCATAGTTTTGACGTGTTATTTATTAATCTATAATGTAGAAAATATTAAAAAATAAAGAAAAACCCTGGAATGAGTAGGTGTCAAAACATTTGACTGGTTCTGTACATATATATATATATATATATATATATTCTGAGGCTGATACTAATCTGAACCTCAGGCTTGGTATGGACACCACTCTCATTAGAGAACCACAGGAACAGAGAGCACGGGGTCAGCTGGTCAGGTCACTACTACAGTAACACACTGTAGAGAACTACTTGTTGTGGTGAAAAGAGCAGATGCCTCATTAATTCACAGTCTCTTGACGATCGTCTGGAACAGAACACTGAACTGGAGAACAGGAGCATTTCAAAATGATGGCAGTAGACATGGACAAAACAGTAGCATCTCCAAACGGATCCAGATCCCCTCCCTAATCCCTGCTGCTTCCCTCCCTCCCCCCTCCTCCCTCCCTCCCTCCCTCCTCTCCGTCTACCCTTAATTACCTCTACAGTAAAAAATAAAAAACACAGCTTTTCTCAGACATTTCCCTTTTCAGGCCCGTCACCCACAGTCAGGGTTGGGTAATAAAGCCTTATCTATACAGAACAATACTTCATATTGTAATGAGTGGGTCCAGACAGCCAGCGTGGGATCGACAGAAGACCGCTCCCTAACTCTCTCTCAGAGACCCCAGGGAGAACCAGGAGGAGAGGGCAGGACCAGGCAGGCAGCCAAACGGACACGGCCAGCCTCGCTAAAAGGGATTAACTAGCAACCACAGTGGGACCCTGAGAGGGAACATAGTCAGAAAGTTTTACAGGAACTAAAAACTCAAATGTAAAAAATAAATAAACTGCCATTGCATCAATGCATCTCTATCTGTCTCTACAGTCTCACAGACTGTCTCTTTACTTCTCCTCTCCTTCCTCTGTTTATCCTCTCCTTCCTCTGTCTCTCATGTCTTTCCTGTCTCTCCTCTCCTTCCTTGTCTCTCCTCTCCTTCCTCTGTTTATCCTCTCCTTCCTCTGTCTCTCATGTCTTTCCTGTCTCTCCTCTCCTTCCTGACTCTCCTCTCCTTCGCTTCCTGACTCCTCTCTCCTTCCCTTCCCGACTCTCCTCTCCTCTCCTTCTTCTGTCTCTCCTCTCCTTCCTCTGTCTCTCCTCTCCTTCTTCTGTCTCTCCTCTCCTTCTTCTGTTTCTCCTCTCCTTCCTCTGTCTCTCCTCTCCTTCCTCTGTCTCTCCTCTCCTTCCTGTCTCTCATGTCTTTCTTGTCTCTCCACTCCTTCCTTCCCTTCCTGACTCTCCACTCCTTCCCTTCCTGACTCTCCTTCCTTCCTTCCCTTCCTGACTCTCCTCTCCTTCCCTTCCTGACTCTCCTCTCCTTCCCTTCCTGACTCTCCTCTCATCTCCTTCCCTTCCTGACTCTCCTCTCCTTCCCTTCCCTTCCTGACTCGTCTCTTCTTCCCTTCCCGACTCTCCTCTCCTCTCCTTCTTCTGTCTCTCCTCTCCTTCCTCTGTCTCTCCTCTCCTTCTCTGTCTCTCCTCTCCTTCCTCTGTCTCTCCTCTCCTTCTTCTGTCTCTCCTCTACTTCCTCTGTCTCTCCTCTCCTTCTTCTGTCTCTCCTATCCTTCCTCTGTCTCTCCTCTCCTTCATCTGTCTCTCCTCTCCTTCCTGTCATCCTCTCTGTCCTCTGTCTTTCTCCCTCTCCTCTCTCCCTCTCTCCAGCAGACCCAGCTACAACCGGTGCTAACTCTCCCACAGCTTCATGCCGTCCTGCCCAACAGAGCTGCATGCCGTCCTGCCCAACAGAGTCTTGTCCAACAGAGCTGCATGCCCGTCCTGCCCAACAGAGCTGCATGCCTGTCCTGCCCAACAGAGCTGCATGCCGTCCTGCCCAACAGAGGTGCATGCCCGTCCTGCCCAAGAGAGCTGCATGCCGTCCTGCCCAACAGAGCTGCATGACCGTCCTGCCCAACAGAGCTGCATGCCCGTCCTGCCCAACAGAGCTGCATGCCCGTCCTGCCCAACAGAGCTGCATGCCGTCCTGCCAACAGAGCTGCATGCCGTCCTGCCCAACAGAGCTGCATGCCCGTCCTGCCCAACAGAGCTGCATGCCCGTCCTGCCCAACAGAGCTGCATGCCGTCCTGACCAACAGAGCTGCATGCCGTCCTGCCCAACAGAGCTGCATGCCTGTCCTGCCCAACAGCACAGATGCAGCCAAATTAGCGAAATTAAAATGTTAATTGGTTATGCAGGTGGATCCTGATTGGGTATCTGTCCCAGGGGCTGATTCCCAGAATCAATCACGCTCTACATCAGCGTTTCTCAAACTGGGTCCTGGGGCCCCCAAAGGGTGCACATTTTGGATGTTGCCCTAGCAGATTCAAATAATCAATGCATGATGATGAAGATATTGTGTCTGTCTTTCCGTCTGTCCGTCCGTCCGTCCGTCCGTGTGTGTGTGTTTGACTCGTCCAAGTCCTGGCACCAACACCATATAGTGCTGCAGGGATGACTGGCACAGTGACACAGAGAGCAGTGGGCCATATGGAGGGAGGCTTGGTGCCTGCACCGTTTAACACCCGTCCATACACACCCACCCACCCACCCACCCACCCACCCGCGCGCACGCGCACACACACACACACACACACACACACACACACACACACACACACACACACACACACACACACACACACACACACACACACACACACACACACACACGCGCCTCATTCAATACCGGCCACAGTGTGCTTCAGTCCTGGCTCTGACACAACAACACAACCCTCTCTGGTCATCTGTAGAGGAGAGGACCAGGGACATGCTCAGGGCATACCTTAGCTTCATCCCATCGAGGACTGGGGACATGCCCAGGGCATGCCTTTGCTTCATCCCATCAAGGACTGGGGACATGCGCCGGGCATGCCTTAGCTTCATCCCATTGAGGACTGGGGACATGCCCAGGGATGTACTGAGGAACAACCAGATGTACGGAGGAACCACCAGATGTACTGAGGAACCACCAGATGTACTGTGGAACCACCAGATGTACTGTGGAACCACCAGATGTACTGAGGAACCACCAGATGTACTGAGGAACCACCAGATGTACTGAAGAACCACCAGATGTCCTTAGGAACCACCAGATGTACTGAGGTTGCTTCTACACACATGGACATCAATAGACATGCCAGCCCTTAACTAAGACATCAATGGACATAGTTGGAAATGGCTACTCTCTTAGCTCTTCAATCCAAATAGTATAGTACCAACTGTGAAGTTTTGTGGAGGAGGAATAATGGTCTGATGCTGTTTTTAATGGTTCGGAACCCTTAGTTCCAGTGAAGGAAAATCTTAAGACTACAGCATACAATGACATTCTAGACAATTCTGTACTTCCAACTTAGTGGCAACATTTTGGGGAAGGCCCTTTCTTGTTTCAGCACGACAATGCCCCCATGCTCAAAACAAGGACAATACAGAAATGGTTTGCCCTGACCTAAACCTCATCGAATACCTTTGTGATGAATTGGAATGCCGACTGCGAGTCAGGCCTAATCGACCAACATCATTACCCCAGCCTCACTAATGCTCTTGTTGCTGAATGGAAGCCAAAATCCCTGCAGAAATGTTCCAACATCTAGTGGAAAGCCTTCCCAGAAGAGTGGAGGCTGTTTTAACAGCAATGTTCCAACATCTAGTGGAAAGCCTTCCCAGAAGAGTGGAGGCTGTTATAGCAGCAATGTTCCAACATCTAGTGGAAAGCCTTCCCAGAAGAGTGGAGGCTGTTATAGCAGCAATGTTCCAACATCTAGTGGAAAGCCTTCCCAGAAGAGTGGAGGCTGTTATAGCAGCAATGTTCCAACATCTAGTGGGAAGCCTTCCCAGAAGAGTGGAGGCTGTTTTAACAGCAAAGGGGAAACCAACTAAATATTAATGCCCATGATTTTTGGAATGAGAACGTTCGAGGAGCATGTGTCCACATACTTTTGGTCATGTAGTGTATGCTATTGTTGCTAGATAGATTAATCAATTAGCCTACATGGCTATCAGTAAATGTAATGTCCTACAAAACCTTCCAGTGCCTAGGCTACGTGATGTAAACCTCTTCAGTGCAAATGGCTTGCTCTGCGGTCACATAAAAACTACACACCCTACTCCTGTTGTAAAGTGGTGCCATGAACTCTATATTAACAGGAACGTTGCGACACTTTGGGGCGGCCGGTAGCCTAGCGGTTAGAGTGTAACCGAAAGGTTGGTGAGACCGAATCCCTGAGCTGCCAAGGTAAAAAAAAAAAAAAATGTAATTCCGCCCTTGAACAAGGCAGTTAACCCACTGTTCCTAGGCCGTCATTGAAAATAATAATCTGTTCTTTTAACTGACTTGTCTAGTTAAATAAATTAAAATACTCTCCTTTGTAACTACAACAACACTAGTTGCTTTGGAAACTGCCTTTATCCGCAAATGCAGTTTTAGAAACAGTCATACTGTCACGCCCTGACTTTAGAGAACCTTTTATTTCTCTATTTTGGTTAGGTCAGGGTGTGACTAGGTTGGGTAATCTAGTTGTTCTATTTCTATGTTGGCCGGGTGTGGCTCCCAATCAGAGGCAGCTGTCTATCTCTGATTGGGGATCATATTTAGGCAGCCTTTTTTTCCACCTGTTGTTTTGTGGGATCTTGTTTTTGTATTGTAGCCTTTTTTACAAAGCTGCACGTTCGTTTTGTTGCTCTTTATTCGTTTTGTTGCTGGTTCACATGAATAAATATGATGAACGCCTTCCAAGCTGCACCTTGGTCCAATCCTTCCAACAACGATCGTTACACTCAAAAAAAACAATCTGGGATATTTGGTTGAACCAACTGCTGGGTTGCATTTGTTGGGTCAATTAGTTGTATTGTTTTGTTTGAAAAAAGAGCAGTTTTGGGGGGGTTCATGTTGGGTTATTGACCCAGTGGGTCAAATCAGAAGACTGGAGGCATAGATTAGTAGGGGCGTGGCATTAAGATCGTTATTTTTAGCCACCCGTGAGGGTAAATGCCATTCCTGTTCATCTGTTCTACTGTAAAGTTATCACATGTCAAGGTTGAACATTTACATTTTCGTAGCATCAATGACAGAACTGTATTAGTTCTCTGTAAATCTACGCAAATACCACCTGATTATAATATTAAATGAATAATCTTAATATCCTAGACGAATATGTAAAATGCTTAACATTTAAATGAACAATGTCACTTGCAGTTTGTAAACTTAATAACAGGAATGACAATTAATCTCACAGGTGGCCAAAAAAAATCTATCTAAAAGCCATACCCCTAATAAGCCACACCTCCTGAAAATAGCCTAAGGATTACATTTCAAAATGACGCAGCTGCTAGGTCAACCTAGCATGAAAGCAGTGGTGTATGTCACGAGTCCCTCCGGTAATGTTGCTCATTCCGTGCACCAGTTCCAACGGTCTACGTCACCGGCCTCTAGGAAATGACTGTCGATTATTGTTCCCATGTCCGTTGGTCGTGTGAGTGAGTACCTGTGCCTTGTTGCCGCTTGTATTGTGCAGATGCTTATGGGTCTAGTCCCGTGTTGTATCATTGTGCAGTTGTGTTTTCGTATCTCGTCCCGTTTTGAATTCATTCAAGGTTCTCCTCGCTCCTTTGTTTTGGGTCTCAACCCTGTGTTATGTTTGTTTGGTCTTCGTCCCCGTGGCTTTACACGGCACACTGTTTACTCATCTGTTGTTTTACCAGGTAAGTTGACTGAGAACACCTTCTCATGTGCAGCAACGACCTGGGGAATAGTTACAGGGGAGAAATTAGCCAATTGTAAACTGGGGATTATTAGGTGACCGTGATGGTTTGAGAGCCAGATTGGGAATTTAGCCAGGACACCGGGGTTAACACCCCTACTCTTACGGTAAGTGCCATGGGATCTTTAATGCCCTCAGAGTCAGGACACCCGTTTAACGTCCCATCCGAAAGACAGCACCCTACACAGGGCAGTGGGATATTTTTTAGACCAGAGGAAAGAGTGCCTCCTACTGGCCCTCCAACATCACTTCCAGCAGCATCTGGTCTCCCATCCAGGAACTGACCAGGACCAACCCTGCTTAGCTTCAGAAGCAAGCCAGCAGTGGTATGCTGCTGGCAGTAAATTTGAGTAAAGAATTTTAAAAACTATTACACATTCCTGCGCCTGTCTCCCGACCCTTTATACCAACGTGACAGTGTAAAGTAATTCAAATGAATTCAAATTACTACTTAAGTAGTTTTGGGCGTATCTGTAATGTTTTACTCCCATTCATTTTCCCTGACACCAAAATGTACTCGTCACATTCCAAATGCTCAGCCAGGACAGAATTATTGTTCAATTCACACCCTTATCAATATACCACATGGTCATCCCTACTGCTTCTGATCTGGCGGACTCACTAGACACAAATACGGTGTCTGAGTGTTGGTGTACGTCTGTAAATCAATAAAAACAAGAAAATGGCACCGTCTGGTTAGCTTCATATGAGGAATTTGGTGTATAGAATTTACTTTTCCTCCAGTATGACAGTTGAGTCACCACTCTACTTATGTACACTAAGGATATCTGGGTCTTTTTTTGTATTTGTTATTGTGTGTTGTGTCTCAATCCATCTGCGGTGGAAGGTGGCCGAGAAACAGCTGTGTTTGACCGACCATGAGACATCCTCAAAAATGGGTCGTCTTACGAAAACTCCCTGTAGCGTCCCGAACGGTTTGGAAAGATGAGACTCTCACGAACACGATGGTGGTCTCCGTTTTGCTCTTACGACCCTCCCACAGGACTCATCTGAACACGATGGTGGTCTCCGTTTTGCTCTTACGACCCTCCCACAGGACTCATCTGAAGTCTGTGCCGTCGATGTGCCAACTTCTGTTTGTAGCGTGTTATCTGGTTTAGGCTACAAACTGTTCTCCTTGTCGATGTGCCAACTTCTGTTTGTAGCGTGTTATCTGGTTTAGGCTACAAACTGTTCTCCTTGTCGATGTACCAACTTCTGTTTGTAGCGTGTTATCTGGTTTAGGCTACAAACTGGTCTCCTTGTCGATGTGCCAACTTCTGTTTGTAGCGTGTTATCTGGTTTAAGCTACAAACTGTTCTCCTTGTCGATGTGCCAACTTCTGTTTGTAGCGTGTTATCTGGTTTAGGCTACAAACTGTTCTCCTAGTCGATGTGCCAACTTCTGTTTGTAGCGTGTTATCTGGTTTAGGCTACAAACTGTTCTCCTAGTCGATGTGCCAACTTCTGTTTGTAGCGTGTTATCTGGTTTAGGCTACAAACTGTTCTCCTTGTCGCTGTCCCCCACAAGCGTCACAGGACTCATCTGAAGGTGACCGGTATTTGTTTAAAAACATTTTATGAAGGTAGTTTTGTGCCTATCCAAAAGAAATGGGGTTAAATAAGTGTATATAAATGTTTTAAATATGTGTATATGTTTCCAGAGATTTCTTAGATCTTCTAGGTCAGACACTTTCAACACTTGTTTCTGACTGTCTTTATTACCATTTCTGGATGTGTTATTCAATGTGTTTCTCTGGGCTACAGTAGCGGTCCTAACATTCTAAATCAGATAGCTAAGTGATCTATAGTATGACCTTCTTAAAACAATTCCATCTGTCAATATTTGCCAATTCCTTCCCCCCCTGAGGGGGTTAGGGCAGGAAGGACAAACACTTCAAAACCTTGTTTCTTATGGTTTATTTTGTGACTGTCTTTGTTACCATTTATAAATGTGTTGTTCAATGTGTTTCTCTGGGCTACAGTAGTAAAGGCCAAACCTATACTTACAGTGGTCCTGAACACTTCTAAATCAGATAGCTAAGTTATCTTCTTAAAACAATTCCATCTGTCAGTTTAGACACCAACGGCTTAGATTAACAAGGATATTAAGGTATCTTTACTTTTACTCAAGTTTGACAATTGAGTACTTTTTTCCCCCACTGCATGAAATAAAAAAAATACCCAAATTGATAATAATGACCCAGTGTTTGTTCTGTTCAATATATTTACCCATGGCTGGGTTACTAAATAACCCAGTGTTTGTTCTGTTCAATATATTTACCCATGGCTGGGTTACTAAATAACACCGTGTTTGTTCTGTTCAATATATTTACCCATGGCTGAGTTACCAAATAACCCTGTGTTTGTTCTGTTCAATATATTTACCCATGGCTGAGTTACCAAATAACCCCGTGTTTGTTCTGTTCAATATATTTACCCATGGCTGAGTTACTAAATAACCCTGTGTTTGTTCTGTTCAATATATTTACCCATGGCTGAGTTACTAAATAACACTGTGTTTGTTCTGTTCAATATATTTACCCATGGCTGAGTTACCAAATAACCCCGTGTTTGTTCTGTTCAATATATTTACCCATGGCTGGGTTACCAAATAACCCCGTGTTTGTTCTGTTCAATATATTTACCCATGGCTGAGTTACCAAATAACCCAGTGTTTGTTCTGTTCAATATATTTACCCATGGCTGGGTTACCAAATAACCCCGTGTTTGTTCTGTTCAATATATTTACCCATGGCTGAGTTACCAAATAACCCAGTGTTTGTTCTGTTCAATATATTTACCCATGGCTGGGTTACTAAATAACCCCGTGTTTGTTCTGTTCAATATATTTACCCATGGCTGGGTTACTAAATAACCCAGATTGAGTTGTTTTTTGGAGGGGGGTGTTTATTAGTGCTTCTCATCTCTCCTTCCTCAGTGTCACAGTGGGGATAGTGGCTCCTCCCATGGCAGTGGGGATAGTGGCTCCTCCCATGGCAGTGGGGATAGTGGCTCCTCCCATGGCAGTGGGGAGAGTGGCTCCTCCCATGGCAGTGGGGAGAGTGGCTCCTCCCATGGCAGGGGGATTGTGGCTCCTCCCATGGCAGTGGGGGTAGTGGCTCCTCCCATGGCAGTGGGGATAGTGGCTCCTCCCATGGCAGTGGGGATAGTGGCTCCTCCCATGGCAGTGGGGATAGTGGCTCCTCCCATGGCAGTCGGGATAGTGGCTCCTCCCATGGCAGTGGGGATAGTGGCTCCTCCCATGGCAGGGGGACAGCAGAACAGGGACAGGGAGATAAGCTATTACTGTTGACCAAATAATAACACAATAATCTACAGGAACATTGTGTAATCACAGAAACAACGCTTCGGTAAGAGGAGGGCATTGTCAGTGAACACACACACACACACACACACACACACACACACACACACACACACAGATTGCTGACACCACGTACAGTATTATATTATATCACTGGAGATCATTACCGTATTGTAGATGAATGAACTATGAACTAATTAACCAATTAACACTGGTAAGTAAAGATCTCCTGACTGCTGAAACCTCACTAACCTGGAGTAAGGCTTAGCATGACAATCAGGTGGTATATATATCATGGGGGTTCTGGGGCAATGAATGGCAGGAGCTGGATGAGAGAAAGAGAGAGAGGAGGGAGGGAAAGAGAGAGAATGAGTGAGATGAGGGAGGGAAAGAGAGAGAGAGAATGAGAGAGAGGAGGAAGGGAGGGAAAGAGAGAGAATGAGAGAGGAGGAAGGGAGGGAGGGAAAGAGAGAGAATAAGAGAGGAGGGAGGGAGGGAGGGAGGGAAATAGAGGGAATAAGAGAGGAGGGAGGGAAAGAGAGAGGAAAGAGGTGTGAAGTGAGTCATCAATCTGGCCCTTTATTCCCTGTTCTCTGAGTCATCAATCTGGCCGTTTATTCCCTGTTCTCTGAGTCATCAATCTGGCCCTTTATTCCCTGTTCTCTGAGTCATCAATCTGGCCCTTTATTCCCTGTTCTCTGAGTCATCAATCTGGCCCTTTATTCCCTGTTCTCTGAGTCATCAATCTGGCCCTTTATTCCCTGTTCTCTGAGTCATCAATCTGGCCCTTTATTCTGTCTCCCTGTCAGATGGTCACTGCAGCGTTGATAGATCAAGGTCCTAAACAATATCTTAACCGCCAACGATAAGAAACATTACTGTGCAGCCGTATTCATTGATCTGGCCAAGGCTTTCGACTCTGTCAATCACCACATCCTCATCGGCATGCTCTTCAACCGATCGCTACCTGCACCTACCCGCCTGTCCAACATCACTACTCTGGACGGCTCTGACTTAGAATACGTGGACAACTACAAATACTTAGGTGTCTGGTTAGACTGTAAACTCTCCTCCCAGACCCATATCAAACATCTCCAATCCAAAGTTAAATCTAGAATTAGCTTCCTATTTTGCAACAAAGCATCCTTCACTCATGCTGCCAAACATACCCTTGTAAAACTGACCATCCTACCAATCCTCGACTTTGGCGATGTCATTTACAAAATAGCCTCCAATACCCTACTCAAGAAATTGGATGCAGTCTATCACATTGCAATCCATTTTGTCACCAAAGCCCCATATACTACCCACCATTGCGACCTGTACGCTCTCGTTGGCTGGCCCTCGCTTCATACTCGTCGCCAAACCCACTGGCTCCATGTCATCTACAAGACCCTGCTAGGTAAAGTCCCCCCTTATCTCTGCTCGCTGGTCACCATAGCATCTCCCACTTGTAGCACACGCTCCAGCAGGTATATCTCTCTAGTCACCCCCAAAACCAATTATTTCTTTGGCCGCCTCTTCTCTGCTGCCAATGATTGGAACGAACTACAAAAATCTCTGAAACTGGAAACACTTATCTCCCTCACTAGCTTTAAGCACCAACTGTCAGAGCAGCTCACAGATTACTGCACCTATACATAGCCCACCTATAATTTAGCCCAAACAACTATCTCTTTCCCTACTGTATTTAATTAATTAATTTATTTTGCTCCTTTGCACCCCATTATTTTTATTTCTACTTTGCACATTCTTCTACTGCAAATCTACCATTCCAGTGTTTTACTTGCTATATTGTATTTACTTTGCCACCATGGCCTTTTTTTGCCTTTATCTCACCTCATTTGCTCACATCGTATATAGACTTGTTTATACTGTATTATTTACTGTATGTTTGTTTTACTCCATGTGTAACTCTGTGTCGTTGTATGTGTCGAACTGCTTTGCTTTATCTTGGCCAGGTCGCAGTTGTAAATGAGAACTTGTTCTCAACTTGCCTACCTGGTTAAATAAAGGTGAAATAAAAAAATTATATATAAAAATTGTCTAGCCCTGCTGATTTGTCGGGGTCCAGATTTTGGAGCTCTTTCAGAACATCAGCCTTCTGGATTTGGGTGAAGGAGAAATTGGGGAGGCTTGGGCGAGTTGCTGTGGGGGGTGCAGGGCAGTTGAACGGGGTAGGGGTAGCCAGGTGGAAAGCATGGCCAGCCGTAGAAAGATGCTTATTGAAATTCTCAATTATAGTGGATTTAATCGGTGGGGACAGTGTTTCCTATCCTCAGGGGGTGCTCTTATTCTCCATGGACTTTACAGTGTCCCAGACTTTACATGACCTGGGGACATGACGTTTCCCAAACTCGGTCCTCGAGACCCCAAAGAGGTGTTGATATTTGTCCTAACACCACACAGCTGATTAAAACAAACCACTAATTATCAAGCTTTGATCCTTTGAATCAGCGGTGTTATGTTATGACCCCATTGGGCTCCAGAGGACCGAGTTTGGGTAACGATGCACTATACGATACCATATACCATATACCATATACCGAATACTGTATACCATATACCGTATACCATATACCATATACCATGTAACGTATACCACATACCATATACCATATACCATATATCGTATGCCGAATACTGTATAACATATACCGTATACCGTATACCGTATACCGTACACCGTACGCCGTACGCCGTACACCGTATATCATATACCGTATACCGTATACCATATACCATATAACGTATACCATATACCATATACCGTATACCGTATACCATATACCATATACCGTATACCATATACCATATAACATATACCATATACCATATAACATACCATATACCATATACCATATAACATATACCATATAACATATACCATATAACATATACCATATAACATATACCGTATACCGTATACCATATACCATATACCATATAACGTATACCATATACCATATACCATATATCATATACCATATACCATATACCATAGCTATGGGCCACCAAGTAACACAGGATCATCTCACGTCTGTCCACACCTCCAACAGTGGAAAATGAGTTCATAAATAAAGAGTTTGACATTTATTGTCCCTCTCCTCTTTCCCTCGCTGACATACTTCTATTGATCTTTGTTGGAGGACATTGTTGCTTGGTGAAATAGTTAGCTCGGGTTGTTAAGCTAAAGAGAAGCCTTGCGTCTAGTGCTGCAGTCTGAATGAGAGAGATAACGTGAGACATTCAGACCAAACTCATTCCCTGTAGAGAAGGAGGAGTGTTAAAAACACTGACAAAACCCCGCTCCGCTCCTCTGCTAACCCTCTGCCTCTCTCTGCCGCCTGCCTCTGTCCCTCTCTCCGCCTGCCTCTTTTTCTCTCTCTCTGCCTATCTGTCCCTCTCTCCACCTGCCTCTTTTTCTCTCTCTGCCGCCTGCCTCTGTCCCTCTCTCTGCCTGCCTCTTTTTCTCTCTCTGCCGCTGCCTCTGCCTCTCTTTCCGTCTTCTGCCTCTGCCTCTCTTTCCGTCTTCTGCCTCTGCCTCTCTTTCCGTCTTCTGCCTCTGCCTCTCTCTCCGTCTTCTGCCTCTGCCCTCTCTCTCCGTTTTCTGCCGCTGCCTCTCTCTCCCCATGGCACACATTCATTCCAAACAAATGGGGAACAGAAGTTAGAGAAGGGAATTGATACGGGCACGGCCGTGATGTCTTTAAAGCTGGTATTATTCATCAACACAGTAGATCCTCAGAGGGCTGTTCAGAGAGAAAGAGACTCTAATATGTTCGACACGCACCGCAGAGCAACACAAATATTAATCGTGAAGACTCAAAGCCTGGAGAGGAGAGCAGAGCAGAGGAGTGTTTGTGTGCGAGGGGAAATAGATCTGAGAAGAAAAGGGGCATATTGGGGCTATACAACAACGGTCCTCTGCTAGCCTAACAGGATGTGGAATCACTATTCACTCAAACCCTCTCGGAACAGGATGTGGAATCACTATTCACCAGACACTTAGAACAGGATGTGGAATCACTATTCACCAGACACTTAGAACAGGATGTGGAATCACTATTCACCAGACACTTAGAACAGGATGTGGAATCACTATTCACCAGACACTTAGAACAGGATGTGGAATCACTATTCACTCAAACCCTCTCGGAACAGGATGTGGAATCACTATTCACTCAAACCCTCTCGGAACAGGATGTGGAATCACTATTCACTCAAACCCTCTCGGAACAGGATGTGTAATCACTATTCACTCAAACCCTCTCGGAACAGGATGTGGAATCACTATTCACTAGACACTTAGAACAGGATGTGGAATCAGGATGAGATGGATAATTGACTGGAGACTTGGTCACAGAGTGGGACTAAATGTTAACCTAAAGATGTAGGATTTTAATTTGAGACAGTTTTCTGCAGCAGGAAAATAATCATGCAACAACAGGAAGTGTTAACTACGTGGATTATACTTAATTCACATTTGGGTTGATACATTTTTTTTAATTTTTTTAGGGCAAATCAAAGTCTGACATTTCAGATTGGAAATTACAAACTTTAGAAGCCTTTTTTAAAACTCAAATACATTACAACTTCGCATTTCCTGTAGGACACTTTCTCTTCTGTGCTCATATGTACAGTAGCCTATGTAGTCTAAAAATGACTTTTTATACCACACTGATCATGTACACTGTACATACTATGTACATTAAAAAAAAACTACGTTTTAAGTGAAAAGTTGGCGTTGGTCTGAAGTTGAAAAAGAAAGGAAATTCACATGAGGACCACAATGCCTACACCACCCATGCTCTACCAAGGTTTTACAGCACCACAATGCCTACTCCACCCATGCTCTACCAAGGTTTTACAGCACCACAATGCCTACTCCACCCATGCTCTAGCAAGGTTTTACAGCACCACAATGCCTACTCCACCCATGCTCTGCCAAGGTTTTACAGCACCACAATGCCTACTCCACCCATGCTCTGCCAAGGTTTTACAGCACCACGATGCCTACTCCACCCATGCTCTACCAAGGTTTTACAGCACCACAATGCCTACTCCACCCATGCTCTGCCAAGATTTTACAGCACCACGATGCCTACTCCACCCATGCTCTACCAAGGTTTTACAGCACCACGATGCCTACTCCACCCATGCTCTACCAAGGTTTTACAGCACCACGATGCCTACTCCACCCATGCTCTACCAAGGTTTTACAGCACCACGATGCCTACTCCACCCATGCTCTACCAAGGTTTTATAGCACCACAATGCCTACTCCACCCATGCTCTACCAAGGTTTTACAGCACCACAATGCCTACTCCACCCATGCTCTACCAAGGTTTTACAGCACCACAATGCCTACTCCACCCATGCTCTACCAAGGTTTTACAGCACCACAATGCCTATTCCACCCATGCTCTAGCAAGGTTTTACAGCACCACGATGCCTACTCCACCCATGCTCTACCAAGGTTTTACAGCACCACGATGCCTACTCCACCCATGCTCTACCAAGGTTTTCCAGCACACAGCTTTGATCTACAACAGTAGCTATGCTGGTCTATTGGACTTCAAACAATGTGTAGAAAGGTTGCTAAGGATTCAAACCTTTTCAAACAGCCTAATTCATTATCCCACAATAATTTGATTTGTACCACGTACAAGGTAAACTATTGGATTCTTCACTCACCACACCAATCCCATTACACTACCATAACAAGCTGAACAAGCGTTTTACGTTTTCATTACATTTATATGAAAACAAGCTTTGCTTTTATACTGACAAGACACATGATAGAGCAAGTTTTTTTTACATTATATAATAACATACAGTGGGGCAAAAAAGTATTTAGTCAGCCACCAATTGTGCAACTTCTCCCACTTAGAAAGATGAGAGAGGCCTGTAATTTTCATCATAGGTACATTACAGGCATCTTTTAAACTTCCATAAAAAACGTAACTTCAACGTCTGGAAATATGTCTTTAAACGTCATTCTACTTACAGAGTTCAGATGTTTTGGGGGAGAAAAGTGACTTTACACTGTGAATCAGTCAGTGCAAACACTGCTAATGAATAAAATTGCATTGCCATTTCAATGGTGTACTGAATTAATGCATCTTAAGGTAAAGGGCTGGAATTTGTTCTGGATGCTTGAACAACGCCGTGTCTGTCTCGTGTGTTTATCTAGCTAGCTAGCTAGCTAGCATGTGTACACTCACTGCAATGCACAGCTGAAACGCTACTTGCACGTGCATTGGTCGGGTTTATATTCAACAGAAAATTAGCTAACTGTTTATTAAACTAGACCATTTGTTTTATCAGTACAGCTTGTGTTGTGAGAGGCTGGTCTTGGTTGAGGCAATATAGGCTAGCTAGCAGTGTTTGTGCTAAAACTGACTTTTGGCAGTAACTATCTAGACAGTTTAACTGTACCGTGTCGGAGAAGAATTTCAGCAAGGTAGGTCGACAGAAAATACTCTGAAAACTCAATTGCTAACGACCCTGTTCAAAAAATCCGGGACGTGGTTCTCAGTAACCAGACAGCTCATGATGAGGGGCGATTGGATATGATGGTAGGGAGATTGTACTTTAACATTGATCTTCAATTAAGGCCTACGATAGTCTCGCCGACCGGCCAACTATAATATAATCTGTGTCCTGCTTGTGAGTACATTGCTACCGTCCATCACTACTTTGTAGACACTATAGTATAGAACTAATACTCTTCTCCAATGACCTTCTCCAATGACCTAACAAAGAGCAGAGAGTTTCCCACAGCTAACAGCTAACAGTAAACAAGGACATAACAGTATGACAGGGGAACAGGGGAGGTAGAGTTGTAACAGGGGTGTGTGTGTGTGTGTGTTGTGTCAGTGTGTGTGTGTGTGTTTTGTCAGTGTGTGTATGTGTGTTGTGTCAGTGTGTGTGTGTGTGTGTGTAGTGTCAGTGTGTGTAGTGGTAGTGTCAGTGTGTGAAGTGTCAGTGTGTGTGTGTGTGTGTGTGTGTGTGTGTATGTGTAGTGTCAGTGTGTGTGTGTGTGTCAGTATTAATCAAGGGGCTGTGTGTCCTTCTGTTCCTTCAGCGTAATGAGAGATGTTTTCTCTGCCACGTGTCTTTGACCTGTCCTCTCTCTCTCCATTTAAGACCCTTCAACACCTCCACAGAACAGGACAACACTAGATAACAACATGGCCTCTGTGTACTGGGGCGTTGGGCATGCTGTGGTCTAATAGGGTAAACAGTTGGGGCGGCAGGTAGCCTAGTGGTTATGAGCGTTGGACTAGTAACCGAAAGGTTGCTAGATCGAATCCCCAAGCTGTTGTTCTGCCCCATAACAAGGCAGTTAAAAGCATTAGGGGGCGCTATTAAGATTTTGGGATGAAAAACGTTCCCGTTTTAAACAAGATATTTTGTCACAAAAAGATGCTCGACTATGCATATAATTGACAGCTTTGGAAAGAAAACACTGACGTTTCCAAAACTGCAAAGATATTGTCTGTGAGTGCCACAGAACTGATGTTACAGGCGAAACCCAGATAAAAATCCAACCAGGAAGTACCGCATTTTTTGAAACCGCCTCATGCCAATGACTCCTTATATGGCTGTGAATGAGCTACGAATGAGTTTTCCACGTATTCCCCAAGGTGTCTACAGCATTGTGACGTCTTTTTACGGCATTTCCATTGAAGAATAGCCGTAAAGGACCATATTTAACAAGTGGTCACATGGTGTCTCCGGCAGAAAATTTTGCGTAAAATACTGAGGTAGCCATTTTTCCAATCGCTTCTTATGACAAACCAATTGCCTCGACGGATATATTGTCGAATATATTTGTTAAAAACACCTTGAGGATGGATCCTAAACAACGTTTGCCGTGTTTCTGTCGATATTATGGAGCTAATTTTGAAAAAAGTTTGGCGTTGTAGTGACCGCATTTTCCGGTCGATTTCTCAGCCAAACACGATGAACAAACGGGAGCTATTTCGCCTACAAAAATAATATTTTTGGAAAAAAGGAACATTTGCTATCTAACTGGGAGTCTCCTGAGTGAAAGCATCCGAAGTTCTTCAAAGGTAAATGATTTAATTTGATTGCTTTTCTTATTTTCGTGAAAATGTTCCATAGCATTATGATAAACTTACACAAATGCTTAGCGTTGGCTGTAACGCATATTTTGAAAATCGGAGATGACAGTGTTGTTAACAAAAGGCTAAGCTTGTGTTTGAATATATTTCATTCAGTTCATTTGCGATTTTCATGAATAGGAGAAGTTTCTAGGGGTATTTATGTCCGCTGCGTTATGCTAATTAGTTTGAGGCTATGATTACGATACCGGATCCGGGATTGCTAGTTTCAAGAGGTTTAACCCTGGTAGGCTGTCATTGAAAATACTAATTTGTTCTTAACTGACTTGCCTGGTTAGATAAAGGTAAAAAACAGACTCTTAGCCTCCTATTCTATTCTCACCAACTTTCAATTCATGTTACCTGATGCTGTACAATATGATTTTGTTGCCATCTCATGGCACATTCAAACGTCCTAAATCAGTGCTGCGGAGCTCTCCCTGTCCTCTGCCGTGCCTAGATTGTATTACTGCTGATGATATATGTACACCCTGCGCACATCTACTGTTGCTAACCACATTTCTGACTTGTGCTCTGATATCTGCTTCACTGAATTCTGCTCTCGTAAAAGCCAGGGTTTTCTGCACATTAACACTAGAAGCTTATTACCTAAAATGGATCAACTGTAAGTGTGAGTTCACACAATCCAGATGTGTTGGTCATTACTGAGATGTGGTTGAGGAAGAGTGTTTTGAGTACTGATGTTAACCTTTCTGGTTATAATCTTCCAAAGTTCACTGCTCGGTGTTTCTCCACCAAGTCTGTCCCCAAACAATTTGATTTTCTGGTTTTAAGTATTAAACTTTCAAAGAGCTGTTTATTGACTTGCTGGGTGCTATAGTCCACCATCAGCACTGTACCCTACCTGCCCTAAGCTCTCTCCTGGCCCCTTACACTAAGTCTGAAATTGTCCTGCAACGTGACCTAAACTGGGACATGCTTAAACCACCTGACCAAGACCTAAAGCAATGGGACTCCCTAAATCTTTCTCAGATTATTACCAATTCCACAAGGTATGACTCCAAAAACCCAGAAAAGGCTACTCTCCTCGATGTTATCCTCACAAATAATCCTGATAGGTATCAGTCTGGTGTTTTCTGTAATGACCTTAGTAATCACTGTTTTACAGCCTGTGTTCTTAATGGCTGCTCAGTGAAATGACCTGTCCTGATCTGTCATAGACGCTTGCTAAAAAGGATCAGTTTTCTCTCCACGGGTCTAACACCAAGAAGCTCTGGAAAACAGTTAAAGACCTGGAGAATAAACCCTCCTCCTCACAGCTGCCCATGTCCATTAATGTTGATGATGTGGTTGTTACTGACAAGAAGTACATGGCTGAGCTCTTTAATCACCACTTCATTAAGTCAGGATTCCTATTTGACTCAGCCATGCCTCCTTGCCAGTCCAACATTTCCTCATCTCCCACCTCTTCTAATGTGACTATCCCCAATGCTCCTCTTTTTCCCCTGCCCCACTACAAAGTTTCTCCCTGAGTCTGAGGTGCTAAAGGAGCTCCTTAAACTTGACCCCCCCCCCAAAAAAAACCCAGTTCAGATGGTTTAGACCCTTTCTTCTTTAAGGTTGCAGCCCCTATCATCACCAAGCCTCTCTCTGACATTTTTAACCTGACTCTCCTCTCTGGGGAGGTTCCCATTGCTTAGAAGGCAGCCACGGTACGTCCTTTATTTAAAGGGGGATATCAAGCTGATCCTAACTCTTATAGGCCGATTTCTATTTTGCCCTGTTTATCAAAAGTGTTGGAAAAACATGTCAACTGACTGGCTTTCTTGATGTCTAGACTATTCTCTCTGGTATGCAATCTGGTTTCTGCTAAGGTTATGGATGTGTCACTGCAACCTTAAATTCTTCAACCACCTAAAAGGAAGCGATTCCCAAACCTTCCATAACAAAGCAATCACCCACAGAGAGATGAACCTGGGGCTCTGTTCACAAACACAAACAGACCCCACAGAGCCCCAGAACAGCAGCACAATTAGACCCACCCAAATCATGAGGAAACAAAAAGATATTTACTTGACACAATGGAAAGAATTTACAAAAAAACTGAGCAAACGAGAATGCTATTTGTCCCTAATCAGAGAGTACACAGCGGCAGAATACCTGACCACTGTGACTGATCCAAACTTAAGGAAAGCTTTGACTACAGTGCCTTGCGAAAGTATTCGGCCCCCTTGAACTTTGCGACCTTTTGCCACATTTCAGGCTTCAAACATTTGTGAAGAATCAACAACAAGTGGGACACAATCATGAAGTGGAACGACATTTATTGGATATTTCAAACTTTTTTAACAAATCAAAAACTGAAAAATTGGGCGTGCAAAATTATTCAGCCCCGTTACTTTCAGTGCAGCAAACTCTCTCCAGAAGTTCAGTGAGGATCTCTGAATGATCCAATGTTGACCTAAATGACTAATGATGATAAATACAATCCCCCTGTGTGTAATCAAGTCTCCGTATAAATGCACCTGCACTGTGATAGTCTCAGAGGTCCGTTAAAAGCGCAGAGAGCATCATGAAGAACAAGGAACACACCAGGCAGGTCCGAGATACTGTTGTGAAGAAGTTTAAAGCCGGATTTGGATACAAAAAGATTTCCCAAGCTTTAAACACCCCAAGGAGCACTGTGCAAGCGATAATATTGAAATGGAAGGAGTATCAGACCACTGCAAATCTACCTTGACCTGGCCGTCCCTCTAAACTTTCAGCTCATACAAGGAGAAGACTGATCAGAGATGCAGCCAAGAGGCCCATGATCACTCTGGATAAACTGCAGAGATCTACAACTGAGGTGGGAGACTCTGTCCATAGGACAACAATCAGTCCTATATTGCACAAATCTGACCTTTATGGAAGAGTGGCAAGAAGAAAGCCATTTCTTAAAGATATCCATAAAAAGTGTTGTTTAAAGTTTGCCACAAGCCACCTGGGAGACACACCAAACATGTGGAAGAAGGTGCTCTGGTCAGATGAATCCAAAATTGAACTTTTTGGCAACAATGCAAAACGTTATGTTTGGCGTAAAAGCAACACAGCTCATCACCCTGAACACACCATCCCCACTGTCAAACATGGTGGTGGCAGCATCATGGTTTGGGCCTGCTTTTCTTCAGCAGGGACAGGGAAGATGGTTAAAATTGATGGGAAGATGGATGGAGCCAAATACAGGACCATTCTGGAAGAAAACCTGATGGAGTCTGCAAAAGACCTGAGACTGGGACGGAGATTTGTCTTCCAACAAGACAATGATCCAAAACATAAAGCAAAATCTACAATGGAATGGTTCAAAAATAAACATATCCAGGTGTTAGAATGGCCAAGTCAAAGTCCAGACCTGAATCCAATCGAGAATCTGTGGAAAGAACTGAAAACTGCTGTTCACAAATGCTCTCCATCCAACCTCACTGAGCTCGAGCTGTTTTGCAAGGAGGAATGGGAAAAAACTTCAGTCTCTCGATGTGCAAAACTGATAGAGACATACCCCAAGCGACTTACAGCTGTAATTGCAGCAAAAGGTGGCGCTACAATGTATTAGCTTAAGGGGGCTGAATAATTTTGCACGCCCAATTTTTCAGTTTTTGATTTGTTAAAAAAGTTTGAAATATCCAATAAATGTCGTTCCACTTCATGATTGTGTCCCACTTGTTGTTGATTCTTCACAAAAAATACAGTTTTATATCTTTATGTTTGAAGCCTGAAATGTGGCAAAAGGTCGCAAAGTTCAAGGGGGCCGAATACTTTCGCAAGGCACTGTATATTATCTACCTCACTTGCTTTGGCAATGTTAACACATGTTTCCCATGTCAATAAAGCCCCTTGAATTTAATTGAATTGAGAGGAGAGAGACATGAAAGAGAGAGAGGAGAGAGAAAGGATAGAGAGAGGAGAGAGACAGGAGAGAGAAAGAGGAGAGACAAGAGAGAGAGAGAGAGGAGAGACAAGAGAGAGAGAGAGAAGAGAGAGTAAGAAGAGAAGAGAGAGACAAGAGAGAGGAGACAGGATAGAGAGGACAGAGAGACAAGAGAGAGAGTAGACAAGATAGAGAGGAGAGAGAGACAAGAGAGAGAGGAGACAGGATAGAGAGGAGAGAGAGACAAGAGAGAGAGGAGACAGGATAGAGAGGAGAGAGAGACAAGAGAGAGAGGAGACAGGATAGAGAGGAGAGGGAGACAAGAGAGAGAGGAGACAGGATAGAGAGGAGAGAGAGACAAGAGAGAGAGGAGACAGGATAGAGAGGAGAGAGAGACAAGAGAGAGAGGAGACAGGATAGAGAGGAGAGAGAGACAAGAGAGAGAGGAGACAGGATAGAGAGGAGAGAGAGACAAGAGAGAGCGAGAGAGCAGAGATTCAGGGTGTATTAGCTGATGGGGCATAATGGCGGTCTTAAGAAGGTCTTTTACTGTCTGTCATACCATTTATATTTTAATCCCCGTTCCCACAGGAGGCCTTTTTTCCTCTGGGTAGGCCAACACAGTAAATAAGAATTTGCTCTTAATTGACTTGCCTAGTTAAATAAAGGTTGAAATAAAAAAAATGTAGAAAGAAAATGTCCGCCACGGCTCAAATGACATCCAACACACCAGGCAAAACATACATATTACAGCATGAAACACAACAACCGGGACTGCTGCTACACACACACACACACACACACACACACACACACTGACACACACTGACACACACACACACACTGACACACACACACACACACACACTGACAAACACACACACACACACACATACTGACACACACACTGACACACACACTGACACACACACACACACACTGACACACACACACACACTGACACACACACTGACACACACACACACACCCCTCCACCCATCCCTCCAGCCATCCCTTCAGCCATTTCTCCACCCATCCCTCCACCCATCCCTCCAGCCATCCCTCCAGTCATCCCTCCAGCCATCCCTCCACGCATACCTCCAGCCATCCCTTCACCCACCCACCCATCCCTCCACCCATACCTCCACCCATCCCTCCAGCCACATTCATATATGGCAAAAATAAATACAGTCAAAAAATAAACAAGGTTTTTGAAGTGCTTGTCCAACATCTAGGAGATATCAGAAAGCTGAGGATATATTATTTTTACACATATTTGACCCCTTTTTTGACCCCTTGTTTGGACACAAAACTACCACATTAGTTTGTAGCCCAAACGGTTCAGACATGAACTGTATCGACTTCAGAAGAGTTCTTGTGGGGGTCGTAGAGCAAAACGAAGACCACCATCGTGTTTCGTGAGGTTCTCCCCTTTCCATAGTTTGTAGATCCAACCGTTTGGACGCCACACATGTTTTCGTCAGAAGAGCGACTTTGGGGGGGATGTCTCGTGGTCTGACAAAAACACAACTCTAGCTCCTCAACTTTCCACAGCAAATGCAGAAGAGAGACATCTGTGGATGTGGTAGATTCAAATCAAATCCAACATTATTTGTCACTTGAGGGTACAGGTTAATTGAGGTAATTGTACATGTAATGAAGTGACTATGCTAATAGTAATAAACAGCAAGTGGCAGCGGGGGTACTAATAAATGGGGGGGGGAGGGGGTCAATATAAATAGTCCGGATGGCTATTTGATTAATTGTTCAGCAGTCTTATGGCTTGGGAGTAGAAGCTGTTAAAGACTTGGCGCTCCGGTACCGCTTGCCGTGAGATATCAGAGAAAACAGTCTATGACTTGGGTGACTGGAGTCTGACAATTTTATGGGCTTTCCTCTGACACCTCCTATTATATAGGTCCTGGATTGCAGGAAGCTTGACCACAGTGATGTACTGGGCCGTACGCCTTACGCCTTGTAGTGCCTTACGGTCAGATGCTGAGCAGTTGCCATACCAAGCGGTGACGCAACCGGTCAGGATCCACTCGATGGTGCAGCTGTAGAATTTTTTGAGGATCTGGGGACCCATGCCACATCTTTTCAGTCTCCTGACGGGGATGATGTTGTCGTCCCCTCTTCCCAACTGTCTTGGTGTGTTTTAACCATGAAAGTTCTGTGATGTGGATACCAAGGAGCTTGAAACTCTCGACCCGCTCCACTACAGCCACGTTGATGTTAACGGGGGCCTGTTTGGCACTCCTTTTCCTATATTCCACAATCAGCTCCTTTGTCTTGCTCATATTGAGGGAGAGGTTGTTGTCCTGGCGTTACACTGAAAGTTCTGACCTCCTCCCTATGGGCTGTCTCATCGTTGTCGGTGATCAGGCAAACCATTGTTGTGTCGTCAGCAAACTTGATGATGGTGTAGGAATCGTGTTTGGCCACGCAGTCGTAAGTGAACAGGGAGTATAGAAGGGGACTAAGTACACACCCCTGAGGGGCGCCAGTGTTGAGGATCAGCGTGGCAGACGTGTCTTTGCTTACCCTTACCACATGGGGGTGGCCCGTCAGGAAGTCCAAGATCCAGTTGCAGAGGGAGGTGTTTAATCCCAGGATCCTTAGCTTAGTGATGAGCTTTGAGGGCACTATGGTGTTGAACGCTGAGCTGTAGTCAATGAACAGCATTCTCATGTAGGTGTTCCTTTTGTCCAGGTGGGAAAGGGCAGTGCGGAGTCTGATTGAGATTGCGTCATCTGTGGATCTGTTGGGGTGGTATGCGGATTGGAGTGGGTCTAGGGTTTCTGGCATGATGGTGTTGTGAGCCATGACCAGCCTTTCAAAGCACTTCATGTCTACCGCATTGATGCGGATGCTGCCTGTAATCCATGGCTTCTGGTTGGGATTTGTACGTACGGTCACTGTGGGGATGACGTCGTCGATACACTAATTGATGAAGCCGATGGCTGAGGTGGTATACTCCTCAATGCCTTTGGATGAATCCCAGAACTTTTTCCAGTCTGTGCTAGCAAAACAGTCCTGTCGCGTAATATCTGCATCATCTGACCACTTCCATACTGAGCGAGTCATTGATACTTCCTGCTTTCGTTTTCGCTTGTAAGCAAGAATCAGGAGGATGTAATTATGGCCAGATTTGCCAAATGGAGGGCGGGGGAGAGCTTTGTACGTGTCTCTGTGTGTGGAGTAAAGGTGGTCTAGGGGGAGAGCTTTGTACGTGTCTCTGTGTGTGGAGTAAAGGTGGTCTAGAGGGAGAGCTTTGTACGTGTCTCTGTGTGTGGAGTAAAGGTGGTCTAGAGGGAGAGCTTTGTACGTGTCTCTGTGTGTGGAGTAAAGGTGGTCCAGAGTTTTTTTCCTCTCTTTGCATGTGACATGCTTGTAAAAATTTGGTCAAACTGATTTAAGTTTACCTGCATTTAAGTCCCCGGCCACTAGGGGCACCGCTTCTGGGCGAGCATTTTCTTCTATGCTTACGGCCTTACAGAGTTGGTTGAGTGCTGGTCTTAGTGCCAGCATCGGTCCGTGGTGGTAAATAGACGGCTACGAATAATATAGATGAGAACTCTCTTGGTAGATAGCGTGGTCTACAGCTTATCATAACCTCAGGCGAGAAATACCTCCAGACTTCTTTAATATAAGTGCAGCAGCTGTTATTGACAAAAAGATACACACCATCGTCTTACCGCATGTGGCTTCTCTGTTCTGACGGTGCATGGAAAATCCCGCCAGCGTCTATATTGTCCGAGTCGTCGTTCGGCCACGTTTCGGTGAAACATAAGATATTACAATTGTTAATGTCCCGTTGGTAGGATAATCGTAATCGTAGGCTGTCCATTTTATTTTCCAATGATTGCATGTTAGTAAGTAGAACGGATGGCAGTAGGAGTTGACTCGCTCGCCTACGGATTCTCAGAAGAAGAAGCCCGATCCCGCGTCTTCTTTTCCTCCGTCTTTTCTTCAAGCAAATGACGGGGATCTGGGCCTGTTCCCGGTAGAGCAGCCTAATCTTTCTCATCGGACTCGTTAATGGTAAAAGCTTCTTCCAGTTCGTGGTGAGTCATCGCTGTTCTGATGACAAGAAGTTATTTTCGGTCATAAGAGACGGCAGCAGCAACAACATGTTTTCCAAATAAGTAAAAAAATAATAATAATAATGATAATAATAATTAAAAAAAGAAGTTACAAACAACGTAAAAAAAAAACGAACAAAATAGCACATTTGGATAGGAGCATGTAAAACATCCTCTTCGGCGCCATTTTATCACAGATAGAGATGCATCCAATGATATCTCTAGTTTACACTGACGGATTTAGGTGGGAATTGTTTTATTATGTTGTTTAGATTGATGTACATGTTATTAATTCTCATCTAGGCCTAAACATGTTATTACATATCATCTAGACCTAAACATGTTATTAATTCTCATCTAGGCCTAAACATGTTATTAATTATCATCCAGGCCTAAACATGTTATTAATTATCATCTAGGCCTGAACATGTTATTAATTCTCATCTAGGCCTGAACATGTTATTAATTCTCATCTAGGCCTAAACATGTTATTAATTCTAATCTAGGCCTAAACATGTTATTCATTCTCATCTAGGCCTAAACATGTTATTAATTCTCATCTAGAACTGAACATGTTATTAATTCTCATCTAGAACTGAACATGTTATTAATTATCATCTAGGCCTAAACATGTTATTAATTCTCATCTAGGCCTGAACATGTTCTCTACCACACCAAATTAGACCTGATTTACTGACACTAACCAGCCTGGACTGGTTTGTACCGTAGTAAATGTAAATCCGTCACACTCCAGTGCGTATGATATGTTACGTTTCATATGGTATGTATTAACTTGTGGATGTCCATCATCCATTTCTTACAACTTGTTACAAATCTGCAAAAAAGTATGATAGGTTACGAATTCCAATTTGTTGTCACCAACATTAGACAGGCACTAGGTGGTTAATGCTAATGTTAGCTAAGTGGCTAATGTTAGCTAGGCTAGGGGTTAGGGGGTTAAGAGTAGGGGTTAGGGGAGGGGTTAGCTAAGATGCTAAGTAGTTATAAAGTTGCTAATTAACTACATTTGTCCATGATGAGATTCGAACACGCAACCTTAGGTGTTGCTAGACGTTAGTGTTATACGCCAACCCGCCGTGACCAACCACCCACCCTTCTGTCTTATGTAACTAAAAATAACATATCATACTATTTCGAGTGTCCCCTTATTTATGTTCACTATGTTATGTCTAGCCTATGAGACCAGGCTGCATTCCTTTCTACATTAGACCAGTCAGTCCTGTTATAAACTAACTCATTTCTACGTTAGACCAGTCAGTCCTGTTAAACTAACTCCTTTCTACATTAGACCAGTCAGTCCTGTTATAAACTAGCTCCTTTCTACATTAGACCAGTCAGTCCTGTTATAAACTAACTCCTTTCTACATTAGACAAGTCAGTCCTGTTATGAACTAACTCCCTTCTACATTAGACCAGTCAGTCCTGTTATAAACTAACACCTTTCTACGTTAGACCAGTCAGTCCTGTTAAACTACCACTCACTCCTTACACAGGGCATGAGAGAAGTATCAAACTCTGGAATCAGTACAATGCTGATGTTCCCAGAGACTGAGGTCAGAGCTAGTCGGCGAGGGTTCTAGAAATTAGATGGCACATTTAAAGCACATTTAAAGGAGAGACAGAAAGATGAAACAGACCTCGATGGTATGATGCCATTCTTGAGGAGTGATCAAATCCATCAAGTTTAGTGGAGTGTGAAATCAATGTTTCTCCATTGGTGGACACTAGAGAGAACGGAGAGAGGTGGTGCTGCTTCTGCCGCTCCTCACACATCTCATAGCTGGTTTACCTGGATTAAACCAACTCTGCCCTATTTTGAGAGAGAGAGAGAGAGAGAGAGAGAGAGAGAGAGAGAGAGAGAGAGAGAGAGAGAGAGAGAGAGAGAGAGAGAGAGAGAGAGAGAGAGAGAGAGAGAGAGAGAGAGAGAGAGAGAGAGAGAGAGAGAGAGAGAGAGAGAGAGAGAGAGAGAGAGAGAGAGAGAGAGAGAGAGAGAGAGAGAGAGAGAGAGAGAGAGAGAGAGAGAGAGAGAGAGAGAGAGAGAGAGAGAGAGAGAGAGAGACATATTTCCCTCAGATTACACAGATCCACAAAGAATTCAAAAACAAATCCAATGTTGATACTCTCCCATATCTACTGGGTGAAATACCACAGTGTTCCATCACAGCAGCAAGATTTGTGACCTGTTGGCACAAGAAAAGGGCAACCAGTGAATAACAAACACCATTGTAAATACAACCCATATTTATGTCTTTTGTAGTTTAACCATTTGCAAATCGTTACAACACGGTATATATATAATATGACATTTGTAATGTCTCTATTCTATTCTGTGAGTGTAATGTTTACTGTTAATTTTTGATTCTTTATTTCACTTGTTTTGGCAATATAAACATATGTTTCCCATGCTATTAAAGCCCTTAAATTGGACTGAAATTGAATTGAGAGAGATAAAGAGAGAGAGATATACAAATCTTAGAATCAGCTATTAAAGACTACCTGAACCCACTGGATTCTCCATTTACATTGATTGAACTACAGGAAAAAATACAAGCCCTCCAACCCAAACAGGCCTGTGGTGTTGATGGCATGAAATTATAAAATATACAGGCCACAAATTCAAATTGGTTATACTTAAACTTTTTAACATTTATTCTCAGCTCTGGCATTTTCCCCAATAGTTGGAAGCAAGGACTGATCACCTCAATCCACAAAAGCGGAGACAAATTTGACCCCAATAACTACCGTGGGAAATTAACAGCAACCTTGGGAAAATCCTCTGCATTATCATTAACAGCAGACTCCTGTTTGCTGATAATCTGGTGCTTCTGTCACCAACCAAGGAGGGCCTACAGCAGCACCTAGATCTTCTGCATAGATTCTGTCAGACCTGGGCCCTGACAGTAAATCTCAGTAAGACCAAAATAATGGTGTTCCAAAAAAGGACCAGGCAAGTCCATCTAGACACCGTTGCCCTAGAGCACACAAAAAACTATACATACCACGTCCTAAACATCAGCACCACAGGTAACTTACACAAATTGTATCGTTGGATGGGGCCACAGTGCCCCCCGACCTCCCCCAGTATTTATGCTGCAGTCTGTTATATCTATCTATATATGTAATTCTCCTGTCTTATCTGGTGTCCTGTGTGAATTTAAGTATGCTCCCTCTGATTATCAATCTCTCCCTCCCCTCTCGGAGGACCTGAACCCTAGGACCATACCTCAGGATGACAGTGTCCCCCGACCCGCCCTGTCTCAGCCTCCAGTATCTATGCTGCAATAGTCTATGTGATGGGGGGCTAGGGTCAGTCTGTTATATCTGGTGTATTTCTTCTGTCTTATCTGGTGTCCTGTGTGAATTTAAGTATGCTCCCTCTAGATCTCTCTCTCCCTCCCCTCTCGGAGGACCTGAGCCCTAAAATCATGCATCAGGACTACCTGGCCTGATGACTCCTTGCTGTCCCCAGTCCACCTGGTTGTGCTGCTGCTCCAGTTTCAACTGTTCTGCCTGCGGCTATGGCACCCTGACCTGTTCACCGGATGTGCTACCTGTCACAGACCTGCTGTTTTCAACTCTCTGTCACTACCGCACCTGCTGTCTCTAACTCTGAATGATCGGCTATGAAAAGCCAACTGACATTTACTCCTGAGTTATGGCCTGTTCTACAACCCTGATGGTCATCTATTAACATTTGAACATCTTGAAGACCAATCTGGCCATGTACTCTATTAATCTCCACCCGGCACAGCCAAAAGAGGACTGGCCACCCTTCAGAGCCTGGTTCATCTCTAGGTTTGTGACCTGTTACCACAAGAAAAGGGCAACATATGTTTCCCATGCCAAGAAAGCCCTTAAATTGAATTGAAATTGAATTGAGAGAGAGAAAAGAGCGAGAGAGAGATTGATTGTAGATTGAATTATTCATTATTTGGTGGTTTACATTGAGGATATTATTTTTGCAGAATTTTGCATGCAGGGTCTCTATTTGGTGTTTGTCCCATTTTGTGAATTCTTGGTTGGTGAGCAGACCCCAGACCTCACAACCATGAAGGGCAATGGGCTCTATGGTTTCCATAACTGATTGGAGTATTTTTGGCCAGATCCATCTAGACGGAATTTGTATTTGTGGTCCTGGCGACTGGACCTTTTTTGGAACACCATTATTTTGGTCTTACTGAGATTTACAGTCAGGCCCCAGGTCTGACAGAATCTGTGCAGAAGATCTAGGTGCTGCTATAGGCCCTCCTTGGTTGTTGACAGAAGCATCAGATCATCAGCAAACAGTAGACATTTGACTTCAGATTCTAGTAGGGTGAGGCCAGGTGCTGCAGACTGTTCTAGTGCCCCCTCGTCAATCCGTTGATATTTATGTTGAAGACGGTGGAGCTGAAGCTGCATCCCTGTCTCAACCCCACGGCCCTGTGGGAAGAAATGTGAGTGTTTTCTGCATCTCCCAGATAGAACATTGAGACAGATATTTCACCCGATGTATTAGTGTGAAGCATCCACTACCAAATATGGTGATGAGAGGAAGCCCACTGGCCCGCAGTGGGAGAAGATGGAACGGGATGGATTTTGGCCGACATTCTGCAAATTTTCTCAACAATATAATAATTTGATCTCAATGCATTTTTCTCTTCCCAAAACTAAAAAATATGTTATGAACAAACTAAGACTAAGTTTTATAGACTTTATCTTTCTTTTCTTTTTTTAAATCACGTTTTAAATCACGTTTTAAATCACGTTTTAAATCACGTTTTAAATCACGTTTTAAATCACGTTTTAAATCACGTTGTTTATGAGCGCGAAGACAAATTCATTATAGCACATCCTTCACAGAGTAGGTGTTCCCTAACGGAAATATGCAGATGCGTGCTAGAACCAGCCAATACGGTCTGGGTAGCTGGTGCTTGGCTCTGCCCACTGTGACTCATTTGTTCCCATTGGAAACGACAGACTGTGGTCGATCTTGGTTTAGTTATAACAATCTTTGCCTGTCTCACCCCACGGCCCTGTGGAAAGGAATGTGTGTGTTTTTTGCCAATTTTAACCACACACTTGTTGTTTGTGTACATGGATTTTATAATGTCGTACGTTTTTCCCTCAACACCACTTTCCATCCATTTGCATAGCAGACCCTCAAGCCAAAATTAGTCAAAAGCTTTTATGAACTCAACAAAGCATGAGAAGAGTTTGCCTTTGTTTTGGTCTCTCTCTCTCAGAGAAGAGAAGGATTTAAAAGGTCAGCTGTCAGTTTGACACTTTTGTTACCATGACACTCTCTCTCCTCTCCCTCCATCCTTCTCCCTCATTCACCAGCTAGATAGTCAGTCATTCTCTGGGGCTTACCCCTCATATATCTCTCGCTCTGGGGCTTATCCCATCTCTCTCTCTCTCTCTCTCTCTCTCTCTCTCTCTCTCTCTCTCTCTCTCTCTCTCTCTCTCTCTCTCTCTCTCTCTCTCTCTCTCTCTCTCTCTCTCTCTCTCTCTCTCTCTCTCTCTCTCTCTCTCTCTCTCTCTCTCTCTCTCTCTCTCTCTCTCTCTCTCTCTCTCTCAGAACCTCCTGTAACACTACACATACAAACCTGCAGTTTAAATACTGGTGTTTTATATGATTTCACCTCCACCATAAATGCAATAAAACATTCCAAATACAAAACCCATCACAGACTGACTCGTTTTTCCTGAACAAATGAAAAGTTCCCTGTACCGTTGGGATCCATTTAAAGTGTGAGTGTGTGTGTGTGAGAGACAATGAAAGAGGCTGCCTCTGTCTCTACCGGCAGCATGAGACACTAGTCATTTCCATTCTCCAGAGGTTACTGGCTTACTGATGACAGTATGTGTCAGAGAGAGAGAGAGAGAGAGAGAGAGAGATCACCACGTTATCAGGATGACAGAGCTCTCATTCAACAAGTTACCAGGATGACAGAGCTCTCCATCACCAAGTTACCAGGATGACAGAGCTCTCCATCACCAAGTTACCAGGATGACAGAGCTCTCCATCATCACGTTACCAGGATGACAGAGCTCTCCATCACCACGTTACCAGGATGACAGAGCTCTCCATCACCACGTTACCATGATGACAGAGCTCTCCATCACCAAGTTACCAGGATGACAGAGCTCTCCATCACCAAGTTACCAGGATGACAGAGCTCTCCATCTCCACGTTACCAGGATGACAGAGCTCTCCATCACCACGTCACCAGGATGACAGAGCTCTCCATCACCACGTTACCAGGATGACAGAGCTCTCCATCACCACGTTACCAGGATGACAGAGCTCTCCATCACCACGTTACCAGGATGACAGAGCTCTCCATCACTAAGTTACCAGGATGACAGAGCTCTCCATCACCATGTTACCAGGATGACAGAGCTCTCCATCACCAAGTTACCAGGATGACAGAGCTCTCCATCACCAAGTTACCAGGATGACAGAGCTCTCCATCACCAAGTTACCAGGATGACAGAGCTCTCCATCATCACGTTACCAGGATGACAGAGCTCTCCATCACCACGTTACCAGGATGACAGAGCTCTCCATCACCACGTTACCATGATGACAGAGCTCTCCATCACCAAGTTACCAGGATGACAGAGCTCTCCATCACCAAGTTACCAGGATGACAGAGCTCTCCATCTCCACGTTACCAGGATGACAGAGCTCTCCATCACCAAGTTACCAGGATGACAGAGCTCTCCATCACCACGTCACCAGGATGACAGAGCTCTCCATCACCACGTTACCAGGATGACAGAGCTCTCCATCACCAAGTTACCAGGATGACAGAGCTCTCCATCACCACGTTACCAGGATGACAGAGCTCTCCATCACTAAGTTACCAGGATGACAGAGCTCTCCATCACCACGTTACCAGGATGACAGAGCTCTCCATCACCACGTTACCAGGATGACAGAGCTCTACATCACCACGCTACCAGGATGACAGAGCTCTCCATCACCACATTACCAGGATGACAGAGCTCTCCATCACCAAGTTACCAGGATGACAGAGCTCTCCATCACCACGTTACCAGGATGACAGAGCTCTCCATCACCAAGTTAGCAGGATGACAGAGCTCCACGTGACCAGAGTTCCACAGGGATGCTGGCCCATATTGACTCAAATGTTTTTCTCAGTTGTGTCAAGTTGGTTGGATGTCCTTTGGGTAGTGGACCGTTCTTGATACACACAGGAAACTGTTGAGCGTGGAAAACCCAGCAGCGTTGCAGTTCTTGACACAAACCAATGAGCCTGGCACCTACTACCCTACCCCATTCAAAGACACTTAAATCTTTAGTCTTGCCCATTCACCCTCTGAATGGCACACATACACAACCCATGTTTCAAGGTTTAAAAATCCTTCTTTAACCTGATTCCTCCCCTTCATCGACACTGATTGAAGAGGATTTAACAAGCAACATCAATAATGGACCATAGTTTTCACCTGTAATAAAATGGTCAGTCTGTGTCATGGAAAGAGCAGCTGTGCCTAATGTTTTGTAACCCCAGTGTATACCCGAAAGCCAAACACCAGATCTGGTTATAGACGGCACGTAGACGGACCAATAGAGACGTATAGGAGGGCACACTTGCCACTGGGCGGGAAAGCCCTCTATGGGCTTTGCTATCACATGAATCGATCAATCAACAAGGATCAGAGTTGTGTCCTCTATATTTCTCTATGGGACGACAGCTATCATGACTTTTCTCCGGGTCTTTTTCCGCTCGGAGACCTGAATAAGGAAACGAGTCGAGATCGGATCAGGGAAACGCGCCCCGGTAAAGATACGATTCTGAAAGCGTTGTTTAACCAACGAACATTAATAATATTATAACATTTTTAATTTTTTAAAGTTACACGTTACTTTAGTCCTTTTACTCATGAAATTAATCTGATTATATAACGTGACACCTACTTTCCTACATTACACCCCCCAACACTGCCTGTTAACCACACAATACACCCCCCAACACTGCCTGTTAACCACACATTACACCCCCCAACACAGCCTGTTAACCACACAATACACCCCCCAACACTGCCTGTTAATCACACATTACACCCCCCAACACTGCCTGTTAACCACACATTACACCCCCCAACACTGCCTGTTAACATTACACCCCCCAACACTGCCTGTTAACCACACATTACACCCCCCAACACTGCCTGTTAACCACACATTACACCCCCCAACACTGCCTATTAACCACATATTACACCCCCCCAACACTGCCTGTTAACCACACATTACACCCCCAACACTGCCTGTTAACCACACATTACACCCCCCAACACTGCCTGTTAACCACACATTACACCCCCCCCAACACTGCCTGTTAACCACACATTACACCCCCCCAACACTGCCTGTTAACCACACATTAAACCCCCCAACACTGCCTGTTAACCACACATTACACCCCCCAACACTGTCTGTTAACCACATATTACACCCCCCAACACTGCCTGTTAACCACACATTACACCCCCCAACACTGCCTGTTAACCACACATTACAACCCCCAACACTGCCTGTTAACCACACATTACACCCCCCCCAACACTGCCTGTTAACCACACATTACACCCCCCCAACACTGCCTGTTAACCACACATTACACCCCCCAACACGGCCTGTTAACCACACACCCCCCCAACACTGCCTGTTAACCACACATTACACCCCCCAACACTGCCTGTTAACCACACATTACACCCCCCAACACTGCCTGTTAACATTACACCCCCCAACACTGCCTGTTAACCACACATTACACCCCCCCCCAACACTGCCTGTTAACCACACATTACACCCCCCCAACACTGCCTGTTAACCACACATTACACCCCCCCAACACTGCCTGTTAACCACACGTTACACCCCCCAACACTGCCTGTTAACCACACATTACACCCCCCAACACTGTCTGTTAACCACATATTACACCCCCAACACTGCCTGTTAACCACACATTACACCCCCCAACACTGCCTGTTAACCACACATTACAACCCCCAACACTGCCTGTTAACCACACATTACACCCCCCCCCAACACTGCCTGTTAACCACACATTACACCCCCCCAACACTGCCTGTTAACCACACATTACAACCCCCAACACTGCCTGTTAACCACACATTACACCCCCCCAACACTGCCTGTTAACCACACATTACACCCCCCAACACTGCCTGTTAACCACACATTACACCCCCCAACACTGCCTGTTAACCACACATTACACCCCCCCAACACTGCCTGTTAACCACACATTACACCACCCCAACACTGCCTGTTAACATTACACCCCCCAACACTGCCTGTTAACCACACATTACACCCCCCAACACTGCCTGTTAACCACACATTACACCCCCCAACACTGCCTATTAACCACATATTACACCCCCCCAACACTGCCTGTTAACCACACATTACACCCCCCAACACTGCCTGTTAACCACACATTACACCCCCCAACACTGCCTGTTAACCACACATTACACCCCCCAACACTGTCTGTTAACCACATATTACACCCCCCAACACTGCCTGTTAACCACACATTACACCCCCCAACACTGCCTGTTAACCACACATTACAACCCCCAACACTGCCTGTTAACCACACATTACACCCCCCCAACACTGCCTGTTAACCACACATTACACCCCCCCAACACTGCCTGTTAACCACACATTACAACCCACCAACACTGCCTGTTAACCACACATTACACCCCCCAACACTGCCTGTTAACCACACATTACACCCCCCAACACTGTCTGTTAACCACATATTACACCCCCCAACACTGCCTGTTAACCACACATTACACCCCCCAACACTGCCTGTTAACCACACATTACAACCCCCAACACTGCCTGTTAACCACACATTACACCCCCCAACACTGCCTGTTAACCACACATTACACCCCCCAACACTGCCTGTTAACCACACATTACACCCCCCAACACTGTCTGTTAACCACATATTACACCCCCCAACACTGCCTGTTAACCACACATTACACCCCCCAACACTGCCTGTTAACCACACATTACAACCCCCAACACTGCCTGTTAACCACACATTACACCCCCCAACACTGCCTGTTAACCACACATTACACCCCCCAACACTGTCTGTTAACCACATATTACACCCCCCAACACTGCCTGTTAACCACACATTACACCCCCCAACACTGCCTGTTAACCACACATTACAACCCCCAACACTGTCTGTTAACCACATATTACACCCCCCAACACTGCCTGTTAACCACACATTACACCCCCCAACACTGCCTGTTAACCACACATTACAACCCCCAACACTGCCTGTTAACCACACATTACACCCCCCAACACTGCCTGTTAACCACACATTACACCCCCCAACACTGTCTGTTAACCACATATTACACCCCCCAACACTGCCTGTTAACCACACATTACACCCCCCAACACTGCCTGTTAACCACACATTACAACCCCCAACACTGCCTGTTAACCACACATTACACCCCCCAACACTGCCTGTTAACCACACATTACACCCCCCAACACTGCCTGTTAACCACACATTACACCCCCCAACACTGTCTGTTAACCACATATTACACCCCCCAACACTGCCTGTTAACCACACATTACACCCCCCAACACTGCCTGTTAACCACACATTACAACCCCCAACACTGCCTGTTAACCACACATTACACCCCCCAACACTGCCTGTTAACCACACATTACACCCCCCAACACTGTCTGTTAACCACATATTACACCCCCCAACACTGCCTGTTAACCACACATTACACCCCCCAACACTGCCTGTTAACCACACATTACAACCCCCAACACTGTCTGTTAACCACATATTACACCCCCCAACACTGCCTGTTAACCACACATTACACCCCCCAACACTGCCTGTTAACCACACATTACAACCCCCAACACTGCCTGTTAACCACACATTACACCCCCCAACACTGCCTGTTAACCACACATTACACCCCCCAACACTGTCTGTTAACCACATATTACACCCCCCAACACTGCCTGTTAACCACACATTACACCCCCCAACACTGCCTGTTAACCACACATTACAACCCCCAACACTGCCTGTTAACCACACATTACACCCCCCCCAACACTGCCTGTTAACCACACATTACACCCCCCCAACACTGCCTGTTAACCACACATTACACCCCCCAACACTGCCTGTTAACCACACACCCCCCCAACACTGCCTGTTAACCACACATTACACCCCCCAACACTGCCTGTTAACCACACATTACACCCCCCAACACTGCCTATTAACCACATATTACACCCCCCCAACACTGCCTGTTAACCACACATTACACCCCCCAACACTGCCTATTAACCACATATTACACCCCCCCAACACTGCCTGTTAACCACACATTACACCCCCCAACACTGCCTGTTAACCACACATTACACCCCCCAACACTGCCTGTTAACCACACATTACACCCCCCCCCCCAACACTGCCTGTTAACCACACATTACACCCCCCCAAGACTTCCTGTTAACCACACATTACAACCCACCAACACTGCCTGTTAACCACACATTACACCCCCCAACACTGCCTGTTAACCACACATTACACCCCCCAACACTGTCTGTTAACCACATATTACACCCCCCAACACTGCCTGTTAACCACACATTACACCCCCCAACACTGCCTGTTAACCACACATTACAACCCCCAACACTGCCTGTTAACCACACATTACACCCCCCCAACACTGCCTGTTAACCACACATTACACCCCCCCAACACTGTCTGTTAACCACACATTGCACCCCCCAACACTGCCTGTTAACCACACACCCCCCCAACACTGCCTGTTAACCACACATTGCACCCCCCAACACTGTCTGTTAACCACATATTACACCCCCCAACACTGCCTGTTAACCACACATTACACCCCCCAACACTGCCTGTTAACCACACATTACAACCCCCAACACTGCCTGTTAACCACACATTACACCCCCCCCCAACACTGCCTGTTAACCACACATTACACCCCCCAACACTGCCTGTTAACATTACACCCCCCAACACTGCCTGTTAACCACACATTACACCCCCCAACACTGCCTGTTAACCACACATTACACCCCCCAACACTGCCTGTTAACCACACATTACACCCCCCAACACTGCCTATTAACCACATATTACACCCCCCCAACACTGCCTGTTAACCACACATTACACCCCCCAACACTGCCTGTTAACCACACATTACACCCCCCAACACTGCCTGTTAACCACACATTACACCCCCCCCCCAACACTGCCTGTTAACCACACATTACACCCCCCCAACACTGCCTGTTAACCACACATTACAAACCCCAACACTGCCTGTTAACCACACATTACACCCCCCCCAACACTGCCTGTTAACCACACATTACACCCCCCCAACACTGCCTGTTAACCACACATTACACCCCCCAACACTGCCTGTTAACCACACACCCCCCCAACACTGCCTGTTAACCACACATTACACCCCCCAACACTGTCTGTTAACCACATATTACACCCCCCAACACTGCCTGTTAACCACACATTACACCCCCCAACACTGCCTGTTAACCACACATTACAACCCCCAACACTGCCTGTTAACCACACATTACACCCCCCCCCAACACTGCCTGTTAACAACACATTACACCCCCCAACACTGCCTGTTAACATTACACCCCCCAACACTGCCTGTTAACCACACATTACACCCCCCAACACTGCCTGTTAACCACACATTACACCCCCCAACACTGCCTGTTAACCACACATTACACCCCCCAACACTGCCTATTAACCACATATTACACCCCCCCAACACTGCCTGTTAACCACACATTACACCCCCCAACACTGCCTGTTAACCACACATTACACCCCCCCCCCAACACTGCCTGTTAACCACACATTACACCCCCCCAACACTGCCTGTTAACCACACATTACACCCCCCAACACTGCCTGTTAACCACACATTACACCCCCCCAACACTGCCTGTTAACCACACATTACACCCCCCCAACACTGCCTGTTAACCACACATTACACCCCCCAACACTGCCTGTTAACCACACATTACACCCCCCAACACTGTCTGTTAACCACATATTACACCCCCCAACACTGCCTGTTAACCACACATTACACCCCCCAACACTGCCTGTTAACCACACATTACACCCCCCCCCAACACTGCCTGTTAACCACACATTACACCCCCCCAACACTGCCTGTTAACCACACATTACACCCCCCAACACTGCCTGTTAACCACACATTACACCCCCCAACACTGTCTGTTAACATTACACCCCCCAACACTGCCTGTTAACATTACACCCCCCAACACTGCCTGTTAAACACGCATTACACCCCCCAACATTGTCTGTTAACATTACACCCCCCAACACTGCCTGTTAACCACACATTACACCCCCCAACACTGCCTGTTAACCACACATTACACCCCCCAACACTGTCTGTTAACATTACACCCCCCAACACTGCCTGTTAACATTACACCCCCCAACACTGTCTGTTAACATTACACCCCCCAACACTGCCTGTTAACCACATATTACACCCCCCCAACACTGCCTGTTAACCACATATTACACCCCCCCAACACTGCCTGTTAACCACACATTACACCCCCCAACACTGCCTGTTAACATTACACCCCCCAACACTGCCTGTTAACATTACACCCCCCAACACTGTCTGTTAACATTACACCCCCCAACACTGCCTGTTAACCACATATTACACCCCCCCAACACTGCCTGTTAACCACACATTACACCCCCCAACACTGCCTGTTAACATTACACCCCCCAACACTGCCTGTTAACCACACACCCCCCCAACACTGCCTGTTAACCACACATTACACCCCCCAACACTGTCTGTTAACCACATATTACACCCCCCAACACTGCCTGTTAACCACACATTACAACCCCCAACACTGCCTGTTAACCACACATTACACCCCCCCCAACACTGCCTGTTAACAACACATTACACCCCCCAACACTGCCTGTTAACATTACACCTCCCAACACTGCCTGTTAACCACACATTACACCCCCCAACACTGCCTGTTAACCACACATTACACCCCCCAACACTGCCTGTTAACCACACATTACACCCCCCAACACTGCCTATTAACCACATATTACACCCCCCCAACACTGCCTGTTAACCACACATTACACCCCCCAACACTGCCTGTTAACCACACATTACACCCCCCCCCCCCAACACTGCCTGTTAACCACACATTACACCCCCCCAACACTGCCTGTTAACCACACATTACACCCCCCCAACACTGCCTGTTAACCACACATTACACCCCCCCAACACTGCCTGTTAACCACACATTGCACCCCCCCAACACTGCCTGTTAACCACACATTACACCCCCCAACACTGCCTGTTAACCACACATTACACCCCCCAACACTGTCTGTTAACCACATATTACACCCCCCAACACTGCCTGTTAACCACACATTACACCCCCCCAAAACTGCCTGTTAACCACACATTACAACCCCCAACACTGCCTGTTAACCACACATTACACCCCCCCCAACACTGCCTGTTAACCACACATTACACCCCCCCAACACTGCCTGTTAACCACACATTACACCCCCCAACACTGTCTGTTAACATTACACCCCCCAACACTGCCTGTTAACATTACACCCCCCAACACTGCCTGTTAAACACGCATTACACCCCCCAACATTGTCTGTTAACATTACACCCCCCAACACTGCCTGTTAACCACACATTACACCCCCCAACACTGCCTGTTAACCACACATTACACCCCCCAACACTGTCTGTTAACATTACACCCCCAACACTGCCTGTTAACATTACACCCCCCAACACTGTCTGTTAACATTACACCCCCCAACACTGCCTGTTAACCACATATTACACCCCCCCAACACTGCCTGTTAACCACATATTACACCCCCCCAACACTGCCTGTTAACCACACATTACACCCCCCAAAACTGCCTGTTAACATTACACCCCCCAACACTGCCTGTTAACATTACACCCCCCAACACTGTCTGTTAACATTACACCCCCCAACACTGCCTGTTAACCACATATTACACCCCCCCAACACTGCCTGTTAACCACACATTACACCCCCCAACACTGCCTGTTAACATTACACCCCCCAACACTGTCTGTTAACAATACACCCCCCAACACTGCCTGTTAACCACATATTACACCCCCGCAACACTGCCTGTTAACCACACATTACACCCCCCCAACACTGCCTGTTAACATTACACCCCCCAACACTGCCTGTTAACCACACATTACACCCCCCAACACTACCTGTTAACCACACAATACACTCCCCAACACTGCCTGTTAACCACACATTACACCCCCCAACACTGCCTGTTAACCACACATTACCCCCCCCCCCCAACACTGCCTGTTAACCACACATTACCCCCCCCCAACACTGCCTGTTAACATTACACCCCCCAACACAGCATGTTAACCACACATTACACCCCCCAACACTGCCTGTTAACCACACATTACAACCCCCAACACTGCCTGTTAACCACACATTACACCCCCCCAACACTGCCTGTTAACCACACATTACACCCCCCCAACACTGCCTGTTAACCACACATTACAACCCACCAACACTGCCTGTTAACCACACATTACACCCCCCAACACTGCCTGTTAACCACACATTACACCCCCCAACACTGTCTGTTAACCACATATTACACCCCCCAACACTGCCTGTTAACCACACATTACACCCCCCAACACTGCCTGTTAACCACACATTACAACCCCCAACACTGCCTGTTAACCACACATTACACCCCCCCCAACACTGCCTGTTAACCACACATTACACCCCCCCAACACTGCCTGTTAACCACACATTACACCCCCCAACACTGCCTGTTAACCACACACCCCCCAACACTGCCTGTTAACCACACATTACACCCCCCAACACTGCCTGTTAACCACACATTACACCCCCCAACACTGCCTATTAACCACATATTACACCCCCCCAACACTGCCTGTTAACCACACATTACACCCCCCAACACTGCCTGTTAACCACACATTACACCCCCCAACACTGCCTGTTAACCACACATTACACCCCCCCAACACTGCCTGTTAACCACACATTACACCCCCCCAACACTGCCTGTTAACCACACATTACAACCCACCAACACTGCCTGTTAACCACACATTACACCCCCCAACACTGCCTGTTAACCACACATTACACCCCCCAACACTGTCTGTTAACCACATATTACACCCACCAACACTGCCTGTTAACCACACATTACACCCCCCAACACTGCCTGTTAACCACACATTACAACCCCCAACACTGCCTGTTAACCACACATTACACCCCCCCAACACTGCCTGTTAACCACACATTACAACCCACCAACACTGCCTGTTAACCACACATTACACCCCCCAACACTGCCTGTTAACCACACATTACACCCCCCAACACTGTCTGTTAACCACATATTACACCCCCCAACACTGCCTGTTAACCACACATTACACCCCCCAACACTGCCTGTTAACCACACATTACAACCCCCAACACTGCCTGTTAACCACACATTACACCCCCCCCAACACTGCCTGTTAACCACACATTACACCCCCCCAACACTGCCTGTTAACCACACATTACACCCCCCAACACTGCCTGTTAACCACACCCCCCCCCAACACTGCCTGTTAACCACACATTACACCCCCCAACACTGCCTGTTAACCACACATTACACCCCCCAACACTGCCTGTTAACATTACACCCCCCAACACTGCCTGTTAAACACACATTACACCCCCCAACACTGCCTGTTAACCACACATTACACCCCCCAACACTGCCTGTTAACCACACATTACACCCCCCAACACTGCCTGTTAACCACACATTACACCCCCCCAACACTGCCTGTTAACCACACATTACAACCCACCAACACTGCCTGTTAACCACACATTACACCCCCCAACACTGCCTGTTAACCACACATTACACCCCCCAACACTGTCTGTTAACCACATATTACACCCCCCAACACTGCCTGTTAACCACACATTACACCCCCCAACACTGCCTGTTAACCACACATTACAACCCCCAACACTGCCTGTTAACCACACATTACACCCCCCCAACACTGCCTGTTAACCACACATTACACCCCCCCAACACTGTCTGTTAACCACACATTGCACCCCCCAACACTGCCTGTTAACCACACACCCCCCCAACACTGCCTGTTAACCACACATTGCACCCCCCAACACTGTCTGTTAACCACATATTACACCCCCCAACACTGCCTGTTAACCACACATTACACCCCCCAACACTGCCTGTTAACCACACATTACAACCCCCAACACTGCCTGTTAACCACACATTACCCCCCCCCCCAACACTGCCTGTTAACCACACATTACACCCCCCAACACTGCCTGTTAACATTACACCCCCCAACACTGCCTGTTAACCACACATTACACCCCCCAACACTGCCTGTTAACCACACATTACACCCCCCAACACTGCCTGTTAACCACACATTACACCCCCCCCCCAACACTGCCTGTTAACCACACATTACACCCCCCCAACACTGCCTGTTAACCACATATTACACCCCCCAACACTGCCTGTTAACCACACATTACACCCCCCATCACTGCCTGTTAACCACACATTAAGACCCCCAACACTGCCTGTTAACCACACATTACACCCCCCCCAACACTGCCTGTTAACCACACATTACACCCCCCCAACACTGCCTGTTAACCACACATTACACCCCCCAACACTGCCTGTTAACCACACCCCCCCCCATCACTGCCTGTTAACCACACATTACACCCCCCAACACTGCCTGTTAACCACACATTACACCCCCCAACACTGCCTGTTAACATTACACCCCCCAACACTGCCTGTTAAACACACATTACACCCCCCAACACTGCCTGTTAACCACACATTACACCCCCCAACACTGCCTATTAACCACATATTACACCCCCCCAACACTGCCTGTTAACAACACATTACACCCCCCAACACTGCCTGTTAACCACACATTACACCCCCCAACACTGCCTGTTAACCACACATTACACCCCCCCCCCCAACACTGCCTGTTAACCACACATTACACCCCCCCAACACTGCCTGTTAACCACACATTACAACCCACCAACACTGCCTGTTAACCACACATTACACCCCCCAACACTGCCTGTTAACCACACATTACACCCCCCAACACTGTCTGTTAACCACATATTACACCCCCCAACACTGCCTGTTAACCACACATTACACCCCCCAACACTGCCTGTTAACCACACATTACAACCCCCAACACTGCCTGTTAACCACACATTACACCCCCCCAACACTGCCTGTTAACCACACATTACACCCCCCCAACACTGTCTGTTAACCACACATTGCACCCCCCAACACTGCCTGTTAACCACACACCCCCCCAACACTGCCTGTTAACCACACATTGCACCCCCCAACACTGTCTGTTAACCACATATTACACCCCCCAACACTGCCTGTTAACCACACATTACACCCCCCAACACTGCCTGTTAACCACACATTACAACCCCCAACACTGCCTGTTAACCACACATTACACCCCCCCCCAACACTGCCTGTTAACCACACATTACACCCCCCAACACTGCCTGTTAACATTACACCCCCCAACACTGCCTGTTAACCACACATTACACCCCCCAACACTGCCTGTTAACCACACATTACACCCCCCAACACTGCCTGTTAACCACACATTACACCCCCCAACACTGCCTATTAACCACATATTACACCCCCCCAACACTGCCTGTTAACCACACATTACACCCCCCAACACTGCCTGTTAACCACACATTACACCCCCCAACACTGCCTGTTAACCACACATTACACCCCCCCCCAACACTGCCTGTTAACCACACATTACACCCCCCCAACACTGCCTGTTAACCACACATTACAACCCCCAACACTGCCTGTTAACCACACATTACACCCCCCCCAACACTGCCTGTTAACCACACATTACACCCCCCCAACACTGCCTGTTAACCACACATTACACCCCCCAACACTGCCTGTTAACCACACACCCCCCCAACACTGCCTGTTAACCACACATTACACCCCCCAACACTGTCTGTTAACCACATATTACACCCCCCAACACTGCCTGTTAACCACACATTACACCCCCCAACACTGCCTGTTAACCACACATTACAACCCCCAACACTGCCTGTTAACCACACATTACACCCCCCCCAACACTGCCTGTTAACAACACATTACACCCCCCAACACTGCCTGTTAACATTACACCCCCCAACACTGCCTGTTAACCACACATTACACCCCCCAACACTGCCTGTTAACCACACATTACACCCCCCAACACTGCCTGTTAACCACACATTACACCCCCCAACACTGCCTATTAACCACATATTACACCCCCCCAACACTGCCTGTTAACCACACATTACACCCCCCAACACTGCCTGTTAACCACACATTACACCCCCCCCCCAACACTGCCTGTTAACCACACGTTACACCCCCCCAACACTGCCTGTTAACCACACATTACACCCCCCCAACACTGCCTGTTAACCACACATTACACCCCCCCAACACTGCCTGTTAACCACACATTACACCCCCCCAACACTGCCTGTTAACCACACATTACACCCCCCAACACTGCCTGTTAACCACACATTACACCCCCCAACACTGTCTGTTAACCACATATTACACCCCCCAACACTGCCTGTTAACCACACATTACACCCCCCAAAACTGCCTGTTAACCACACATTACAACCCCCAACACTGCCTGTTAACCACACATTACACCCCCCCCAACACTGCCTGTTAACCACACATTACACCCCCCCAACACTGCCTGTTAACCACACATTACACCCCCCAACACTGCCTGTTAACCACACATTACACCCCCCAACACTGTCTGTTAACATTACACCCCCCAACACTGCCTGTTAACATTACACCCCCCAACACTGCCTGTTAAACACACATTACACCCCCCAACATTGTCTGTTAACATTACACCCCCCAACACTGCCTGTTAACCACACATTACACCCCCCAACACTGCCTGTTAACCACACATTACACCCCCCAACACTGTCTGTTAACATTACACCCCCCAACACTGCCTGTTAACATTACACCCCCCAACACTGTCTGTTAACATTACACCCCCCAACACTGCCTGTTAACCACATATTACACCCCCCCAACACTGCCTGTTAACCACATATTACACCCCCCCAACACTGCCTGTTAACCACACAGTACACCCCCCAACACTGCCTGTTAACATTACACCCCCCAACACTGCCTGTTAACATTACACCCCCCAACACTGTCTGTTAACATTACACCCCCCAACACTGCCTGTTAACCACATATTACACCCCCCCAACACTGCCTGTTAACCACACATTACACCCCCCAACACTGCCTGTTAACATTACACCCCCCAACACTGTCTGTTAACAATACACCCCCCAACACTGCCTGTTAACCACATATTACACCCCCGCAACACTGCCTGTTAACCACACATTACACCCCCCCAACACTGCCTGTTAACATTACACCCCCCAACACTGCCTGTTAACCACACATTACACCCCCCAACACTACCTGTTAACCACACAATACACTCCCCAACACTGCCTGTTAACCACACATTACACCCCCCAACACTGCCTGTTAACCACACATTACCCCCCCCCCCCCCCAACACTGCCTGTTAACCACACATTACCCCCCCCCCAACACTGCCTGTTAACATTACACCCCCCAACACAGCATGTTAACCACACATTACACCCCCCAACACAGCCTGTTAACCACACATTACACCCCCCAACACTGCCTGTTAACCACACATTACACCCCCCAACACTGCTTGTTAACCACATATTACACCCCCCCAACACTGCCTGTTAACCACACATTACACCCCCCAACACTGCCTGTTAACCACACATTACACCCCTCTAACACTGCCTGTTAACCACACATTACACCCCCCCAACACTGCCTGTTAACCACACATTACACCCCCCCAACACTGCCTGTTAACCACACATTACACCCCCCAATACTGCCTGTTAACCACACATTACACCCCCCAACACTGCCTGTTAACCACACATTACACCCCCCAACACTGTCTGTTAACCACATATTACACCCCCCAACACTGCCTGTTAACCACACATTACACCCCCCAACACTGCCTGTTAACCACACATTACACCCCCCAACACTGCCTGTTAACCACACATTACACCCCCCAACACAGCCTGTTAACCACACATTACACCCCCCAACACTGCCTGTTAACCACATATTACACCCCCCAACACTGCCTGTTAACCACACATTACACCCCCCAACACTGCCTGTTAACCACACATTACACCCCCCAACACTGCCTGTTAACCACACATTACACCCCCCAACACAGCCTGTTAACCACACATTACACCCCCCCAACACTGCCTGTTAACCACACATTACACCCCCCAACACTGCCTGTTAACCACACATTACACCCCCCAACACTGTCTGTTAACCACATATTACACCCCCCAACACTGCCTGTTAACCACACATTACACCCCCCAACACTGCCTGTTAACCACACATTACACCCCCCAACACTGCCTGTTAACCACACATTACACCCCCCAACACTGCCTGTTAACCACACATTACACCCCCCAACACTGCCTGTTAACCACACATTACACCCCCCAACACTGCCTGTTAACCACACATTACACCCCCCAACACTGCCTATTAACCACATATTACACTCCCCCAACACTGCCTGTTAACCACACATTACACCCCCCCAACACTGCCTGTTAACCACACATTACACCCCCCAACACTGCCTGTTAACCACACATTACACCCCCCCCCCCCCCCAATACTGCCTGTTAACCACACATTACACCCCCCCAACACTGCCTGTTATCCAAACATTACACCCCCCCCCCAACACTGCCTGTTAACCACACATTACACCCCCCCAACACTGCCTGTTAACCACACAGTACACCCCCCCAACACTGCCTGTTAACCACACATTACACCCTCCAACACTGCCTGTTAACCACACATTACACCCCCCAACACTGCCTGTTAACCACACATTACACCCCCCAACACTGTCTGTTAACCACATATTACACCCCCCAACACTGCCTGTTAACCACACATTACACCCCCCAACACTGCCTGTTAACCACACATTACAACCCCCAACACTGCCTGTTAACCACACATTTCACCCCCCAACACTGCCTGTTAACCACACATTGCACCCCCCAACACTGCCTGTTAACCACACATTACACCCCCCAACACTGTCTGTTAACATTACACCCCCCAACACTGCCTGTTAACATTACACCCCCCAACACTGCCTGTTAAACACACATTACACCCCCCAACATTGTCTGTTAACATTACACCCCCCAACACTGCCTGTTAACCACACATTACACCCCCCAACACTGCCTGTTAACCACACATTACACCCCCCAACACTGTCTGTTAACATTACACCCCCCAACACTGCCTGTTAACATTACACCCCCCAACACTGTCTGTTAACATTACACCCCCCAACACTGCCTGTTAACCACATATTACACCCCCCCAACACTGCCTGTTAACCACATATTACACCCCCCCAACACTGCCTGTTAACCACACATTACACCCCCCAACACTGCCTGTTAACATTACACCCCCCAACACTGCCTGTTAACATTACACCCCCCAACACTGTCTGTTAACATTACACCCCCCAACACTGCCTGTTAACCACATATTACACCCCTGCAACACTGCCTGTTAACCACACATTACACCCCCCCAACACTGCCTGTTAACATTACACCCCCCAACACTGCCTGTTAACCACACATTACACCCCCCAACACTACCTGTTAACCACACAATACACCCCCCAACACTGCCTGTTAACCACACATTACACCCCCCAACACTGCCTGTTAACCACATATAACACCCCCCCAACACTGCCTGTTAACCACACATTACACCCCCCAACACTGCCTGCTAACCACACATTACAACCCCCAACACTGCCTGTTAACCACACATTACACCCCCCAACACAGCCTGTTAACCACACATTACACCCCCCAACACTGCTTGTTAACCACATATAACACCCCCCCAACACTGCCTGTTAACCACACATTACACCCCCCCAACACTGCCTGTTAACCACACATTACAACCCCCAACACTGCCTGTTAACCACACATTACACCCCCCCAACACTGCCTGTTAACCACACATTACACCCCCCCAACACTGCCTGTTAACCACACATTACACCCCCCCAACACTGCCTGTTAACCACACATTACACCCCCCAACACTGCCTGTTAACCACACATTACACCCCCCCAACACTGCCTGTTAACCACACATTACACCCCCCCAACACTGCCTGTTAACCACACATTACACCCCCCAACACAGCCTGTTAACCACACATTACACCCCCCAACACTGCCTGTTAACCACACATTACACCCCCCAACACAGCCTGTTAACCACACATTACACGCCCCAACACAGCCTGTTAACCACACATTACACCCCCCAACACTGCCTGTTAACAACACATTGCACCCCCCCCAACACTGCCTGTTAACTAAACATTACACCCCCCAACACTGTCTGTTAACATTACACCCCCCAACACTGCCTGTTAACATTACACCCCCAAACACTGCCTGTTAAACACATATTACACCCCCCCAACACTGCCTGTTAACCACATATTACACCCCCCACAACACTGCCTGTTAACCACACATTACACCCCCCAACACTGCCTATTAACCACATATTACACCCCCCCAACACTGCCTGTTAACCACACATTACACCCCTCAACACTGCCTGTTAACCACACATTACACCCCCCAACACTGCCTGTTAACCACACATTACACCCCCCCCCCAACACTGCCTGTTAACCACACATTACACCCCCCCAACACTGCCTGTAAACCACACATTACACCCCCCCCCAACACTGCCTGTTAACCACACATTACACCCCCCCAACACTGCCTGTTAACCACACATTACACCCCCCCAACACTGCCTGTTAACCACACATTACACCACCCAACACTGCCTGTTAACCACACATTACACCCCCCCAACACTGTCTGTTAACCACATATTACACCCCCCAACAGTGCCTGTTAACCACACATTACACCCCCCAAAGCTGCCTGTTAACCACACATTACAACCCCCAACACTGCCTGTTAACCACACATTACACCCCCCCCAACACTGCCTGTTAACCACACATTACACCCCCCCAACACTGCCTGTTAACCACACATTACACCCCCCAACACTGCCTGTTAACCACACATTACACCCCCCAACACTGCCTGTTAACATTACACCCCCCAACACTGCCTGTTAAACACACATTACACCCCCCAACATTGTCTGTTAACATTACACCCCCCAACACTGCCTGTTAACCACACATTACACCCCCCAACACTGCCTGTTAACCACACATTACACCCCCAACACTGTCTGTTAACATTACACCCCCCAACACTGCCTGTTAACATTACACCCCCCAACACTGTCTGTTAACATTACACCCCCCAACACTGCCTGTTAACCACATATTACACCCCCCCAACACTGCCTGTTAACCACATATTACACCCCCCCAACACTGCCTGTTAACCACACATTACACTCCCCAACACTGCCTGTTAACATTACAACCCCCAACACTGCCTGTTAACATTACACCCCCCAACACTGTCTGTTAACAATACACCCCCCAACACTGCCTGTTAACCACATATTACACCCCCGCAACACTGCCTGTTAACCACACATTACACCCCCCCAACACTGCCTGTTAACATTACACCCCCCAACACTGCCTGTTAACCACACATTACACCCCCCAACACTACCTGTTAACCACACAATACACCCCCCAACACTGCCTGTTAACCACACATTACACCCCCCAACACTGCCTGTTAACCACACATTACCCCCCCCCCCCAACACTGCCTGTTAACCACACATTACCCCCCCCCCAACACTGCCTGTTAACATTACACCCCCCAACACAGCATGTTAACCACACATTACACCCCCCAACACAGCCTGTTAACCACAAATTACACCCCCCAACACTGCCTGTTAACCACACATTACACCCCCCAACCCCGCTTGTTAACCACATATTACACCCCCCCAACACTGCCTGTTAACCACACATTACACCCCCCAACACTGCCTGTTAACCACACATTACACCCCTCTAACACTGCCTGTTAACCACACATTACACCCCCCCAACACTGCCTGTTAACCACACATTACACCCCCCCAACACTGCCTGTTAACCACACATTACACCCCCCAACACAGCCTGTTAACCACACATTACACCCCCCAACACTGCCTGTTAACCACACATTACACCCCCCAACACAGCCTGTTAACCACACATTACACGCCCCAACACTGCCTGTTAACCACACATTACACCCCCCAACACTGCCTTTTAACATTACACCCCCCCAACAGTGCCTGTTAACCACACATTACACCCCCCCAACACTGCCTGTTAACCACACATTACACCCCCCCCCAACACTGCCTGTTAACCACACATTACACCCCCCCAACACTGCCTGTTAACCACACATTACACCCCCCCAACACTGCCTGTTAACCACACATTACACCCTCCAACACTGCCTGTTAACCACACATTACACCCCCCAACACTGTCTGTTAACCACATATTACACCCCCCAACACTGCCTGTTAACCACACATTACACCCCCCAACACTGCCTGTTAACCACACATTACAACCCCCAACACTGCCTGTTAACCACACATTACACCCCCCAACACTGTCTGTTAACATTACACCCCCCAACACTGCCTGTTAACATTACACCCCCCAACACTGCCTGTTAAACACACATTACACCCCCAAACATTGTCTGTTAACATTACACCCCCCCAAAACTGCCTGTTAACCACACATTACACCCCCCAACACTGCCTGTTAACCACACATTACACCCCCCAACACTGTCTGTTAACATTACACCCCCCAACACTGCCTGTTAACATTACACCCCCCAACACTGTCTGTTAACATTACACCCCCCAACACTGCCTGTTAACCACATATTACACCCCCCCAACACTGCCTGTTAACCACATATTACACCCCCCCAACACTGCCTGTTAACCACACATTACACCCCCCAACACTGCCTGTTAACATTACACCCCCCAACACTGCCTGTTAACATTACACCCCCCAACACTGTCTGTTAACATTACACCCCCCAACACTGCCTGTTAACCACATATTACACCCCCGCAACACTGCCTGTTAACCACACATTACACCCCCCCAACACTGCCTGTTAACATTACACCCCCCAACACTGCCTGTTAACCACACATTACACCCCCCAACACTACCTGTTAACCACACAATACACCCCCCAACACTGCCTGTTAACCACACATTACACCCCCCAACACTGCCTGTTAACCACACATTACCCCCCCCCCCCAACACTGTTTGTTAACATTACACCCCCCAACACAGCCTGTTAACCACACATTACACCCCCCAACACAGCCTGTTAACCACACATTACACCCCCCAACACTGCTTGTTAACCACATATAACACCCCCACAACACTGCCTGTTAACCACACATTACACCCCCCAACACTGCCTGTTAACCACACATTACAACCCCCAACACTGCCTGTTAACCACACATTACACCCCCCCAACACTGCCTGTTAACCACACATTACACCCCCCCAACACTGCCTGTTAACCACACATTGCACCCCCCCAACACTGCCTGTTAACCACACATTACACCCCCCAACACTGCCTGTTAACCACACATTACACCCCCCAACACTGTCTGTTAACCACATATTACACCCCCCAACACTGCCTGTTAACCACACATTACACCCCCCAACACAGCCTGTTAACCACACATTACACCCCCCAACACTGCCTGTTAACCACACATTACACCCCCCAACACAGCCTGTTAACCACACATTACACGCCCCAACACAGCCTGTTGACCACACATTACACCACCCAACACTGCCTGTTAACCACACATTACACTCCCCAACACTGCCTGTTAACATTACACCCCCCAACACTGTCTGTTAACATTACACCCCCCAACACTGCCTGTTAACCACATATTACACCCCCCCAACACTGCCTGTTAACCACATATTACACCCCCCCAACACTGCCTGTTAACCACACATTACACCCCCCAACACTGCCTGTTAACATTACACCCCCCAACACTGCCTGTTAACATTACACCCCCCAACACTGTCTGTTAACATTACACCCCCCAACACTGCCTGTTAACCACATATTACACCCCCGCAACACTGCCTGTTAACCACACATTACACCCCCCCAACACTGCCTGTTAACATTACACCCCCCAACACTGCCTGTTAACCACACATTACACCCCCCAACACTACCTGTTAACCACACAATACACCCCCCAACACTGCCTGTTAACCACACATTACACCCCCCAACACTGCCTGTTAACCACACATTACCCCCCCCCCCCAACACTGTTTGTTAACATTACACCCCCCAACACAGCCTGTTAACCACACATTACACCCCCCAACACAGCCTGTTAACCACACATTACACCCCCCAACACTGCTTGTTAACCACATATAACACCCCCACAACACTGCCTGTTAACCACACATTACACCCCCCAACACTGCCTGTTAACCACACATTACAACCCCCAACACTGCCTGTTAACCACACATTACACCCCCCCAACACTGCCTGTTAACCACACATTACACCCCCCCAACACTGCCTGTTAACCACACATTGCACCCCCCCAACACTGCCTGTTAACCACACATTACACCCCCCAACACTGCCTGTTAACCACACATTACACCCCCCAACACTGTCTGTTAACCACATATTACACCCCCCAACACTGCCTGTTAACCACACATTACACCCCCCAACACAGCCTGTTAACCACACATTACACCCCCCAACACTGCCTGTTAACCACACATTACACCCCCCAACACAGCCTGTTAACCACACATTACACGCCCCAACACAGCCTGTTGACCACACATTACACCACCCAACACTGCCTGTTAACCACACATTACACTCCCCAACACTGCCTGTTAACCACACATTACACCCCCCACAACACTGCCTGTTAACCACACATTACACCCCCCCAACACTGCCCCTTTAACCACACATTACACCCCCCAACACTGCCTGTTAACCACACATTACACCCCCCAACACTCTCTGTTAACATTACACCCCCCAACACTGCCTGTTAACATTACACCCCCCAACACTGCCTGTTAAACACACATTACACCCCCCAACACTGTCTGTTAACATTACACCCCCCAACACTGCCTGTTAACAACACATTACACCCCCCAACACTGTCTGTTAACATTACACCCCCCAACACTGCCTGTTAAACACATATTACACCCCCCCAACACTGCCTGTTAACCACATATTACACCCCCCATAACACTGCCTGTTAACCACACATTACACCCCCCCAACACTGCCTGTTAACCACACATTACACCCCCCAACACTGCCTGTTAACCACACATTACACCCCCCAACACTCTCTGTTAACATTACACCCCCCAACACTGCCTGTTAACATTACACCCCCCAACACTGCCTGTTAAACACACATTACACCGCCCAACACTGTCTGTTAACATTACACCCCCCAACACTGCCTGTTAACCACACATTACACCCCCCCAACACTGCCTATTAACCACACATTACACCCCCAAACACTGTCTGTTAACATTACACCCCCAACACTGCCTGTAAACATTACACCCCCCAACACTGCCTGTTAAACACACATTACACCCCCCAACACTGCCTGTTAACATTACACCCCCCAACACTGCCTGTTAACCACATATTACACCCCCCAACACTGCCTGTTAACCACACATTACACCCCCCAACACTGTCTGTTAACATTACACCCCCCCAACACTGCCTGTTAACATTACACCCCCCAACACTGCCTGTTAACATTACACCCCCCAACACTGCCTGTTAACCACATATTACCCCCCCCAACACTGCCTGTTAACCACACATTACCCCCCCCCCAACACTGCCTGTTAACATTACACCCCCCAACACAGCCTGTTAACCACACATTACACCCCCCAACACAGCCTGTTAACCACACATTACACCCCCCCAACACTGCCTGTTAACCACATATTACACCCCCCCAACACTGCCTGTTAACCACACATTACACCCCCCAACACTGCCTGTTAACCACACATTACACCCCCCAACACTGCCTGTTAACCACACATTACACCCCCCCAACACTACCTGTTAACCACACATTACACCCCCCCAACACTGCCTGTTAAACACACATTACACCCCCCCAACACTGCCTGTTAACCACACATTACACCTCCCCAACACTGCCTGTTAACCACACATTACACCCCCCAACACTGCCTGTTAACCACACATTACACCCCCCAACACAGCCTGTTAACCACACATTACACCCCCCCAACACTGCCTGTTAACCACACATTACACCCCCCAACACAGCCTGTTAACCACACATTACACGCCCCAACACAGCCTGTTAACCACACATTACACCCCCCAACACTGCCTGTTAACCACACATTACACCCCCCAACACTGCCTGTTAACCACACATTACACCCCCCAACACTGCCTTTTAACCACACATTACACCCCCCAACACTGCCTGTTAACCACACATTACACCCCCCAACACTGTCTGTTAACATTACACCCCCCAACACTGCCTGTTAACATTACACCCCCCAACACTGCCTGTTAAACACACATTACACCCCCCAACACTGTCTGTTAACATTACACCCCCCAACACTGCCTGTTAACCACACATTACACCCCCCCAACACTGCCTGTTAACCACACATTACACCCCCCAACACTGTCTGTTAACATTACACCCCCCAACACTGCCTGTTAACATTACACCCCCCAACACTGTCTGTTAACATTACACCCCCCAACAGTGCCTGTTAACCACATATTACACCCCCCCCAAAACTGCCTGTTAACCACATATTACACCCCCCCAACACTGCCTGTTAACCACACATTACACCCCCCCAACACTGCCTGTTAACCACACATTACACCCCCCAACACTGCCTGTTAACCACACATTACACCCCCCAACACTGCCTGTTAACCACACATTACACCCCCCAACACTGTCTGTTAACATTACACCCCCCAACACTGCCTGTTAACATTACACCCCCCAACACTGCCTGTTAAACACACATTACAACCCCCAACACTGTCTGTTAACATTACACCCCCCAACACTGCCTGTTAACCACACATTACACCCCCCCAACACTGCCTGTTAACCACACATTACACCCCCCAACACTGTCTGTTAACATTACACCCCCCAACACTGCCTGTTAACATTACACCCCCCAACACTGTCTGTTAACATTACACCCCCCAACACTGCCTGTTAACCACATATTACACCCCCCCCAAAACTGCCTGTTAACCACATATTACACCCCCCCAACACTGCCTGTTAACCACACATTACACCCCCCAACACTGCCTGTTAACATTACACCCCCCAACACTGCCTGTTAACATTACACCCCCCAACACTGTCTGTTAACATTACACCCCCCAACACTGCCTGTTAACAACATATTACACCCCCCAACACTGCCTGTTAACCACACATTACACCCTCCCAACACTGCCTGTTAACATTACACCCCCCAACACTGCCTGTTAACCACACATTACACCCCCCAACACTACCTGTTAACCACACAAAACACCCCCCAACACTGCCTGTTAGCCACACATTACCCCCCCCCCAACACTGCCTGTTAACCACACATTACCCCCCTCCAACACTGCCTGTTAACATTACACCCCCCAACACTGCCTGTTAACCACACATTACAACCCCCAACACTGCCTGTTAACCACACATGACACCCCCCCACACTGCCTGTTAACCACACATTACACCCCCCCCAACACTGCCTGTTAACCACACATTACACCCCCCAACACTGCCTGTTAACCACACATTACACCCCCCAGCACTGCCTGTTAACCACACAATACACCCCCCAACACTGCCTGTTAACCACACATTATCCCGCCCTCAACACTGCCTGTTAACATAACACCACCCCAACACTGCCTGTTAACATTACACCCCCCAACACTGCCTGTTAACCACAGATTACACCCCCCCCACACTGCCTGTTAACCACACATTACACCCCCCCACACTGCCTGTTAACCACATATTACACCCCCCCACACTGCCTGTTAACCACACATTACACCCCCCCCCAACACTGCCTGTTAACATTACACCCCCCAACACTGCCTGTTAACCACACATTACACCCCCCAACACTGCCTGTTAACATTACACCCCCCAACACTGCCTGTTAACCACATATTACACCCCCCCAACACTGCCTGTTAACCAAACATTACACCCCCCAACACTGCCTGTTAACATTACACCCCCCAACACTGCCTGTTAACCACACATTACACCCCCTAATACTACCTGTTAACCACACAATACACCCCCCAACACTGCCTGTTAACCACACATTACACCCCCCAACACTGCCTGTTAACCACACATTACCCCCCCCCAACACTGCCTGTTAACAACACATTACACCCCCCAACACTGCCTGTTAACCACACATTACACCCCCAGCACTGCCTGTTAACCACACATTACACCCCCCAACACTGCCTGTTAACCACACATTACACCCCCAGCACTGCCTGTTAACCACACATTACCCCCCCCAACACTGCCTGTTAACATAACACCACCCCAACACTGCCTGTTAACATTACACCCCCCAACACTGCCTGTTAACCACAGATTACACCCCCCCCCCACACTGCCTGTTAACCACACATTACACCCCCCCACACTGCCTGTTAACTACACATTACACCCCCCCACACTGCCTGTTAACCACACATTACACCCCCCCCAACACTGCCTGTTAACATTACACCCCCCAACACTACCTGTTAACCACACATTACACCCCCCAACACTGCCTGTTAACATTACACCTCCCAACACTGCCTGTTAACCACATATTACACCCCCCCAACACTGCCTGTTAACCACACATTACACCCCCCCAACACTGCCTGTTAACATTACACCCCCCAACACTGCCTGTTAACCACATATTACACCCCCCCAACACTGCCTGTTAACCACACATTACACCCCCCAACACTGTCTGTTAACATTACACCCCCCAACACTGCCTGTTAACATTACACCCCCCAACACTGTCTGTTAACATTACACCCCCCAACACTGCCTGTTAACCACATATTACACCCCCCCCAAAACTGCCTGTTAACCACATATTACACCCCCCCAACACTGCCTGTTAACCACACATTACACCCCCCAACACTGCCTGTTAACATTACACCCCCCAACACTGCCTGTTAACATTACACCCCCAAACACTGTCTGTTAACATTACACCCCCCAACACTGCCTGTTAACCACATATTACACCCCCCAACACTGCCTGTTAACCACACATTACACCCTCCCAACACTGCCTGTTAACATTACACCCCCCAACACTGCCTGTTAACCACACATTACACCCCCCAACACTACCTGTTAACCACACAAAACACCCCCCAACACTGCCTGTTAGCCACACATTACACCCCCCAACACTGTCTGTTAACATTACACCCCCCAACACTGCCTGTTAACATTACACCCCCCAACACTGTCTGTTAACATTACACCCCCCAACACTGCCTGTTAACCACATATTACACCCCCCCCAAAACTGCCTGTTAACCACATATTACACCCCCCCAACACTGCCTGTTAACCACACATTACACCCCCCAACACTGCCTGTTAACATTACACCCCCCAACACTGCCTGTTAACATTACACCCCCAAACACTGTCTGTTAACATTACACCCCCCAACACTGCCTGTTAACCACATATTACACCCCCCAACACTGCCTGTTAACCACACATTACACCCTCCCAACACTGCCTGTTAACATTACACCCCCCAACACTGCCTGTTAACCACACATTACACCCCCCAACACTACCTGTTAACCACACAAAACACCCCCCAACACTGCCTGTTAGCCACACATTACCCCCCCCCCCCCCAACACTGCCTGTTAACCACACATTACCCCCCTCCAACACTGCCTGTTAACATTACACCCCCCAACACTGCCTGTTAACCACACATTACAACCCCCAACACTGCCTGTTAACCACACATGACACCCCCCCACACTGCCTGTTAACCACACATTACACCCCCCCCCAACACTGCCTGTTAACCACACAATACACCCCCCAGCACTGCCTGTTAACCACACATTACACCCCCCAACACTGCCTGTTAACCACACATTACACCCCCCAGCACTGCCTGTTAACCACACAATACACCCCCCAACACTGCCTGTTAACCACACATTATCCCGCACTCAACACTGCCTGTTAACATAACACCACCCCAACACTGCCTGTTAACATTACACCCCCCAACACTGCCTGTTAACCACAGATTACACCCCCCCACACTGCCTGTTATCCACACATTACACCCCCCCACACTGCCTGTTAACCACATATTACACCCCCCCACACTGCCTGTTAACCACACATTACACCCCCCCCAACACTGCCTGTTAACATTACACCCCCCCAACACTGCCTGTTAACCACACATTACACCCCCCAACACTGCCTGTTAACATTACACCCCCCAACACTGCCTGTTAACCACATATTACACCCCCCCAACACTGCCTGTTAACCAAACATTACACCCCCCCAACACTGCCTGTTAACATTACACCCCCCAACACTGCCTGTTAACCACACATTACACCCCCTAATACTACCTGTTAACCACACAATACACCCCCCAACACTGCCTGTTAACCACACATTACACCCCCCAACACTGCCTGTTAACCACACATTACCCCCCCCCAACACTGCCTGTTAACAACACATTACACCCCCCAACACTGCCTGTTAACCACACATTACCCCCCCCCAACACTGCCTGTTAACCACACATTACCCCCCCCAACACTGCCTGTTAACATAACACCACCCCAACACTGCCTGTTAACATTACACCCCCCAACACTGCCTGTTAACCACAGATTACACCCCCCCCCCCACACTGCCTGTTAACCACACATTACACCCCCCCACACTGCCTGTTAACCACACATTACACCCCCCCCACACTGCCTGTTAACCACACATTACACCCCCCCAACACTGCCTGTTAACATTACACCCCCCAACACTACCTGTTAACCGCACATTACACCCCCCGACACTGCCTGTTAACATTACACCCCCCAACACTGCCTGTTAACCACATATTACACCCCCCCAACACTGCCTGTTAACCACACATTACACCCCCCCAACACTGCCTGTTAACATTACACCCCCCAACACTGCCTGTTAACCACACATTACACCCCCCAACACTACCTGTTAACCACACAATACACCCCCCAACACTGCCTGTTAACCACACATTACCCCCCCCAACACTGCCTGTTAACAACACATTACCCCCCCAACACTTCCTTTTAACATTACACCCCCCAACACTGCCTGTTAACCACACATTACACCCCCCAACACTACCTGTTAACCACACAATACACCCCCCAACACTGCCTGTTAACCACACATTACCCCCCCCAACACTGCCTGTTAACAACACATTACCCCCCCAACACTTCCTTTTAACATTACACCCCCCAACACAGCCTGTTAACCACACATTACCCCCCCCAACACTGCCTGTTAACAACACATTACCCCCCCAACACTTCCTTTTAACATTACACCCCCCAACACTGCCTGTTAACCACACATTACACCCCACCAACACTGCCTGTTAACCACACAATACACCCCCCAGCACTGCCTGTTAACCACACATTACACCCCCCAACACTGCCTGTTAACCACACATTACACCCCCCAGCACTGCCTGTTAACCACACATTACACCCCCCGACACTGCCTGTTAACCACACATTACCCCCCCCCCAACACTGCCTGTTAACATAACACCACCCCAACACTGCCTGTTAACATTACACCCCCCAACACTGCCTGTTAGCCACAGATTACACCCCCCAACACCGCCTGTTAACCACAGATTAAACCCCCCACACTGCCTGTTAACCACACATTACACCCCCCCACACTGCCTGTTAACCACACATTGCACCCCCCCAACACTGCCTGTTAACCACACATTACACCCCCCAACACTGCCTGTTAAACACACATTACACCCCCCCCAACACTGCCTGTTAACATTACACCCCCCAACACTGCCTGTTAGCCACAGATTACACCCCCCAACACCGCCTGTTAACCACAGATTAAACCCCCCACACTGCCTGTTAACCACACATTACACCCCCCCACACTGCCTGTTAACCACACATTGCACCCCCCCAACACTGCCTGTTAACCACACATTACACCCCGAAACACTGCCTGTTAACCACACATTACACCCCCCAACACTGCCTGTTAACCACACATCACACCCCCCAACACTGCCTGTTAACCACACATTACACCCCCCAACACTGCCTGTTAACCACACATTACACCACCCCAACACTGCCTGTTAACCACACATTACACCCCCCAACACTGCCTGTTAACCACACAGTACACCCCCCAACACTGCCTGTTAACCACACATTACCTCCCCCCCCAACACTGCCTGTTAACATAACACCACCCCAACACTGCCTGTTAACATTACACCCCGAGACACTGCCTGTTAACCACAGATTACACCCCCCCACACGGCCTGTTAACCACACATTACACCCCCCAACACTGCCTGTTAACCACACATTACACCCCCCCCAACACTGCATGTTAACATTACACCCCCCAACACTGCCTGTTAACCACACATTACACCCCCCATCACTGCCTGTTAACCACACATTACACCCCCCAACACTGCCTGTTAACCACACATTACACCCCCCAACATTGCCTGTTAACCACAGATTACACCCCCCCACACGGCCTGTTAACCACACATTACACCCCCCAACACTGCCTGTTAACCACACATTACACCCCCCCCAACACTGCCTGTTAACATTACACCCCCCAACACTGCCTGTTAACCACACATTACACCCCCCCATCACTGCCTGTTAACCACACATTACACCCCCCAACACTGCCTGTTAACCACACATTACACCCCCCAACACTGCCTGTTAACCACACATTACACCCCCCAACACTGCCTGTTAACATTACACCCCCCAACACTGTCTGTTAACCACACATTACACCACCCCAACACTGCCTGTTAACCACAAATTACACCCCCCAACACTGCCTGTTAACCACACAGTACACCCCCCAACACTGCCTGTTAACCACACATTACACCCCCCCAACACTGCCTGTTAACATTTCACCCCCCAACACTGCCTGTTAACCACACATTACACCCCCCAAAACTGCCTGTTAACCACACAATACACCCCCCCCCCACACTGCCTGTTAACCACACATTACACCCCCCAACACTGCCTGTTAACCACACATTACACCCCCCCAACACTGCCTGTTAACATTACACCCCCAACACTGCCTGTTAACATTACACCCCCCAACACTGCCTGTTAACCACACATTACACCCCCCAACACTGCCTGTTAACCACACATTACACCCCCCAACACTGCCTGTTAACCACACATTACACCCCCCAACACTGCCTGTTAACCACACATTACACCCCCCCCAACACTGCCTGTTAACATTACACCCCCCAACACTGCCTGTTAACCACACATTACACCCCCCAACACTGCCTGTTAACCACACATTACACCCCCCAACACTGCCTGTTAACATTACACCCCCCAACACTGCCTGTTAACCACACATTACACCCCCCAACACTGCCTGTTAACCACACATTACACCCCCCCCCCAACACTGCCTGTTAACCACACAATACACCCCCCAACACTGCCTGTTAACCACACATTACACCCCCCAACACTGCCTGTTAACCACACATTACCCCCCCCAACACTGCCTGTTAACCACACATTACACCCCCCAACACTGCCTGTTAACATTACACCCCCCCAACACTGCCTGTTAACCACACATTACACCCCCCCAACACTGCCTGTTAACCACACATTACACCCCCCCCAACACTGCCTGTTAATCACACATTACACCCCCCCCCAACACTGCCTGTTAACAACACAATACACCCCCCAACACTGCCTGTTAACCACACATTACACCCCCCCCAACACTGCCTGTTAACCACACATTACACCCCCCCCAACACAGCCTGTTAACATTACCCCCCCCCCCCCACACTGTCTGTTAACCACACATTACACCCCCCAACACTGCCTGTTAACCACACTGTCACATATGACATCAGTGTGCTGTCTGAGCTCAGAGATGAGCTGCCTGTTTCAGCTGGAACCCACTGTGACTGTATCTGAAAAGAGAAGCTGAACTGAGCTAACAACTGACACAAAGCTAAGGTAGTGGGTTGGAGGAGAGACTGGTAACAAGATGAGGGTGTGTGGTCTCCGGGCAGCCCTCCCCACACACACACACACACACACACACACACACACACACACACACACACACACACACACACACACACACACACACACACACACACACACACAAAAACAGATGCCCTCTCCGAGACAAATGAATCCATCAATCTCTATCAGCCCAACATGCTGGCTTTCAAGTTGAATAAAGAACAAATTATTTTTCAATTCTTGGAGAGAGCATGGGAGAGAGAGAGACAGACAGACAGACAAAGAGAGAGACAGACAGAGAGAGAAGTGGGAGAGGGGGGAGAGGGAGAGAGAGAGAGCGAGAAGGAGAAAGAAACAGGGGATAGACACAATTCAGTCCTCAAAAGGCTCTAGCTTGGCAGAGAGAGCTGTCTGTTTTCAAAGTCAAAATACAATGGGGGACTGAATCAAACAATGGGGCAGTCAGTAACCAGCCAGTCAGCCAGCCAGCCAGTAACCAGTCAGCCAGCCAGCCAGTAACCAGTCAGCCAGTCAGTAACCAGCCAGTCAGCCAGCCAATAACCAGTCAGCCAGCCAGTAACCAGCCAATAACCAGTCAGCAAGCCAGTAACCAGTCAGCCAGCCAGCCAGTAACCAGTCAGCCAGCCAGTAACCAGCCAGTCAGCCAGCCAATAACCAGTCAGCCTGCCAGTAACCAGCCAGTCAGCCAGCCAGTAACCAGTCAGCCAGCCAGTAACCAGTTAGTCAGCCAGCCAGTAACCAGTTAGTCAGCCAGCCAGTAACGAGTCAGTCAGCCAGCCAGTAACCAGTCAGTCAGCCAGCCAGTAGCCAGTCAGTCAGCCTGCCAGTAACCAGTCAGTCAGTCATCCAGCCAGTAATCAGTCAGTCAGCCAGCCAGTAACCAATCAGTCAGCCAGCCAGTAACCAGTCAGTTAGTAACCAGTCAACCAGCCAGCCAGTAACCAGTCAGTCCGCCAGCCAGCTAGTAACCAGCCAGCCAGTAATCAGTCAGTCAGCCAGACAGTAACCAGTTAGTCAGCCAGCCAGCCAGCCAGTAACCAGCCAGCCAGTAATCAGTCAGTTAGCCAGCCAGTAATCAGTCAGTCAGCCAGCCAGTAACCATCCAGTCAGACAGCCAGTAACCAGTCAGTCAGTAACCAGTCAGTCAGCCAGGTGGTAACCAGCCAGCCAGCCAGTAACCAGCCATTCAGTCAGTAACCAGCCAGCCAGTCAGTAACCAGTCAGTCAGCCAGCCAGCCAGCCAGTAACCAGCCCGCCAGTTTTCAGCAAACCAGCCAGCCAGTAACCAGCCATTTAGTAACCAGTCAACCAGCCAGCCAGTAACCAGTCAGTCCACCAGCCAGCCAGTAACCATCCAGTCAGTCAGCCAGCCAGTAACCAGCCAGCCAGTAACCATCCAGTCAGCCAGCCAGTAACCAGCCAGCCAGTAACCAGCCAGTTAGTAACCAGTCAGTCAGCCACCCAGCCAGTCAGTTGCCATCCAGTAAGCCAGCCAGTAACCAGCCAGTCATTTACCAGTCAGCCAGCCAGCCAGTAACCAGTCAGCCAGCCAGTAAGCAGCCAGTCAACCAGTCAGTAACCATCCAGGCAGAAACCAGTCAGTCAGTCACTAAGTCAGCCAGCCACTGCAGCTCTCCTCCATGTCAGCCTTCTTCTGAAGAATGTTTTTGCATCCCAAATGGCACCCTATGCCCTATTTAGTGAACTACTTTTTACCAGGGCCCATGACCAGGGCCCATGACTAGGGCCCATTTGGCTTCGGTCAAAAGTAGTGCACTAAATAGGGAATAGGGAGCCATTTGGGACAAATCTTGGCATGTGTGTCTGTTGTTTGTCTGTGTTTGTGTTTGTCTGTGTGTATGTGTGTGTCTGTTGTTTGTCTGTGTCTGTGTGTCTATTGTTTGTCTGTGTATGTGTGTGTGTGTGTGTGTGTGTGTGTGTGTGTGTGTGTGTGTGTGTGTGTGTGTGTGTGTGTGTGTCTGTTGTTTGTGTGTGTGTGTGTGTGTGTGTGTGTGTTGTTTGTCTGTGATGTGTGTGTCTGTATGTGTGTCAAATAAAGTAAATTAAATGTTATTGGTCACATACAGTGCCATGCAAAAGTAGTCATCCCCCTTGGTGTTTTTCTTACTTTGTTGCATTACAACCTGTAATTTAAATACATTTTTATTTGGATTTCTTGTAATGGACATACACAAAATTGTCCAATTTGATGATGTGAAATGAAAAAAATTACTTGTTTAAAAATATTCTAAAAAAATAAAAAACTTAAAATATGTATTCACCCTCTTTGCTATGAAGCCCCTAAATAAGATCTGGTGCAACCAATTACCTTCAGAAGTCACATAATTAGTTACATAAAGTCCACCTGTGTGCAATCTAAGTGTCACCTGATCCTAGTATATATTCAACTGTTCTGAAAGGAGCTCTCCAAACAGGTCAGGGACAAAGTTGTGGAGAAGTACAGATCAGAGTTGGGTTATAAAAAAATATTAGAAACTTTGAGCATCCCATAGAGCACCACTCAATCCATTATTAAAAAATGGAAAAAATATGGCACCACAACAAACCTGCCAAGAGAGGGCCGCCCACAAAACTCACGGAACAAGCAAGGAGGGCATTAATCAGAGGCAAAAAAGAAACCAAAGAAAACTCTGAAGGAGCTGCAAAGCTCCACATATGGAAGAAGGTCTATGCCTGGCACAAACCCAACACCTCTCATCACCCCGAGAACATCATCCCCACAGTTAAGCATGGTAGTGGCAGCATCATGCTGTGAGAATGTTTTCCATTGGCAGGAACTGGGGAACTGGTCAGAATTGAAGGAATGATGGATGGCGCTAAATACAAGGAAATTCTTGAGGGAAACCTGTTTCAGTCTTCCAGAGATTTGAGACTGGGACGGAGGTTCACCTTCCAGCAGGACAATGACCCTAAGCATACTGCTAAAGCAACACTCGAGTGGTTTAAGGGGAAACATTTAATTGTCTTGGAATGGCATAGTCAAAGCCCAGACCTCAATCCAATTGAGAATATGTGGTATGACTTTAAGATTGCTGAACACCAGTGGAACCCGTCCAACTTAAAGGATCTGGAGCAGTTTTGCCTTGAAAAATAGGCAAATATCCCAGTGGCTAGATGTGCCAAGATACTCGCAGCTGTAATTGCTGCAAAACATGGCTCTACAAAGTATTTGTCGTCGGATGAAGGATTAGACCAAGGCGCAGAATACTTTGAGTTCCACATAATTTATTAGAGTGGCCAGTGATTCCTAGTCTATGTCTGTAGGCAGCAGCCTCTAATGTGCTAGTGATGGCTGTTTAACAGTCTGTTGGCCTTGAGATAGAAGCTGTTTTTCAGTCTCTCGTTCTCAGCTTTGATGCACCTATACTGACCTCGCCTTCTGGATGATAGCGGGGTGAACAGGCAGTGGCCCGGGTGGTTGATGTCCTTGATGATCTTTTTGGCCTTCCTGTGACATCGGGTGGTGTAGGTGTCCTGGAGGGCAGGTAGTTTGCCCCGGGAAATGCGTTGTGCAGACCACACCACCCTCTGGAGAGCCCTGCATGTGGGGAAGTGCAGTTGCTGTACAAGGCAGTGATACTGCCCGACGGGATGCTTTCAATTGTGCATCTGTAAAAATGTGTGAGGGTTTTAGGTGACAAGACCAATTTCTTTAGCTTCCTGTGGTTGAAGAGGATCTGTTTTGCCTTCTTCCCCACACTGTCTGTGTGGGTGGTTAATTTCAGTTTGTCAGTTATGTTACTATTCAGTTATGTGTAGGCCAAGGAACTTGAAGCTTTCCACCTCCACTGCGGTCCCCTCGATGTAGATAGGGGGGGTGCACCTTCTCCTGTTTCCTGAAGTCCACGGTCATCTCCTTTGTTTTGTTGATGTCGAGTTGTTTACCAGGCACCACTCTCCCAGAGTCTCCTCACCTCCTCCATGTAGGCTGTCTCGTCATCGTTGGTAATCAGGCCTACTACTGTTGTGTCGTCTGCAAACTTGATGATTGAGTTGGAGGCGTGCAGTCATGGGTGAACAGAGAGTACAGGAGGAGGGGGCTGAGCACACACCCTTGTGGGGCCCCAGTGTTGAGGAGTGGAGGTGATGTCCCCTACCTTCACCACCTGGGGGCGGCCCGTCAGGAAGTCCAGGACCCAGTTGTACAGGGCGGGGTTCAGACCCAGGGCCCTGAGCTTAATGATAATCTTTGAGGGGCATTATGGTGTTGAAAGCTGAGCTATAGTCAATGAACAGCATTGTTACATAGGTATTCCTCTTGTCCAGATGGGCCGTGTGCAGTGTGATGGCGATTACAGAAAATTGAAGTGGATGTCAGGTAAGGTAGAGGTGATATGATCCTTGACTAGCTAGTCAAAGCACTTCATGATGACAGTGCTACGGTCATTTAGTTCAGTTACCTTTGCTTTCTTGGGTACAGGAACAAAGGTGAACATCTTGACGCAAGTGGGGACAGCAGACTGGGACAGGGAAAGATTGAATATATCCGTAAACACACCAGCCAGCTGGTCTGCGCATGCTCTGTGGAAGCGGCTGGGGATGGCGTCTGGACCGGCAGCCTTGTGAGGGTTAACACAATGTTTTACTCACGTCGACCACGGAGAAGGAGAGCCCACAGTCCTTGGTAGCAGGCTTCGTCGGGGGAACTGTAAAAAAAAGCGAAGAAGGTGTTTAGTTTGTAAAGCAAGACATCGGTCTCAGCGACGTGGTTGGTTTTCCTTTGATTGTCTGTAGTCTGTAGTGTCTAAGCCATTGAATTGCAACTGTGTGTGTGTGTGTGTGTGTGTGTGTGTGTGTGTGTGTGTGTGTGTGTGTGTGTGTGTGTGTGTGTGTGTGTCCGTCTGTGTGTGTGTGTGTGTGTGTCTTTCAACCAATCAGCACACATTTACCACATCACTTTTTCCTCGTCAGCACATTTTCGTGACAAATGGGACAAAATCGTTGCATATTGCCATGCAAAATGTCAGAATTGATAGTGTGTGTGTGTATATATATATGTCCTCAGTGAAAAGCCATGACTCAGGCATCCTGCTAATCTGGTTGCAGGTGGTGTGGGGATGGAGGAAGGGAGAGAAGGTCTGCTGATCTGCTGCTCATTCCTTCTTCTACTGTTGTAGTATAATAACTACCTCCACAGTAGAGCTCTCTCTCTCCCTCTCTCTCTCTCTCGCTCTCTCTCTCTCTCTCTTTCTCTCTCTCTCTCTCTGTCTCTCTCTCTCTCTCTCTCTCTCTGTCTCTCTCTGTCTCTCTGTGTCTCTCTCTCTCTCTCGCTCTCTGTCTCTCTCTCTCACTCTCTCTCTCTTTCTGTCTCTCTCTCTCTCTCTGTCTCTCTCTCTCTATCTGTGTCTCTCTCTCTATATATATCTGTGTCTCTCTCTCTCGCACTCTCTCTCTCTGTGTCTCTCTCTCTCTCTCTCTGTCTCTGTCTCTGTCTCTCTCTCTCTGTCTCTGTCTCTCTCTCTCTCTCTCTCTCTCTCTCTCTGTCTCTCTCCTAAAGAGCTTCATCAGCAGAAATGTCAAAAACACCACCTCCTTATCTATCCTCTCTATTTCCCATTTTCTCCCTGTCAATTCAAGGGGCTTTATTGGCATGGGAAACATGTGTTAACATTGCCAAAGCAAGTGAAGTAGATAATATACAAAAGTGAAATAAGCAATACAAATGAACAGTACACATTCCACGTACAAAAGTTTCAAAACAATAAAGACATTTCACATGTAATATTATGTCGATTAACAGTGTTGTAATGATGTGCAAATAGTTAAAGTACAAAATGGAACATAAATAAGCATAAATATGGGTTGTATTTACAATGGTGTGTGCTCTTCACTGGTTGACCTTTTCTTGTGGTAACAGGTCATAAATCTTGCTGCTGTGATGAAACATTGTGGTATTTCACCCAGTAGATATGGGAGTTTTTCAAAATCGGGTTTGTTATTCGAATTCTTTGTGGATCTGTGTAGTCTGAGGGAAATATGTCTCTCTAATATGGTCATACATTGTGCAGGAGGTTAGGAAGTGCAGCTCAGTTTCCACCTCATTTTGTGGGCAGTGAGGACATAGCTTGTCTTCTCTTGAGAGCCATGTCTGCCTACGGTTGCCTTTCTCAATAGCAAGGCTATGCTCACTGAGTCTGTACATAGTCAAAGCTTTCTTTAAGTTTGGGTCAGTCACAGCGGTCAGGTATTCTGCCACTGTGTACTCTCTGTTTAGGACCAAATAGCATTCTAGTTTGCTCTGTTATTTTGTAAATTCTTTCCAATGTGTCAAGTAATTATCTTTTTGTTTTCTCACGATTTGGTTGGGTTTAACTGTGTTGCTGTCCTGGGGCTCTGTAGGGTGTGTTTGTGTTTGTGAACAGAGCACCAGGACCAGCTTGCTTAGGGGACTCTTCTCCAGGTTCATCTCTCTGTAGGTGATGGCTTTGTTATGGAAGGTTTGGGAATCACTTCCTTTTTGGAAGTTGTAGAATTTAACATCTCTTTTCTGGATTTTGATAATTTGTGGGTATCGGCCTAATTCTGCTCTGCATGCATTATTTGGTGTTCTACGTTGTACACGGAGGATATTTTTGTAGAATTCTGCATGCAGAGTCTCAATTTGGTGTTTGTCCCATTTTGTGAAGTCTTGGTTGGTGAACGGACCCCAGTCCTCACAACCATAAAGGGCAATGGGCTCTATGACTGATTCAAGTATTTTTAGCCAAATCCTAATTGGTATGTTGAATTTTATGTTCCTTTTGATGGCATAGAATGCCCTTCTTCTTCTAGACATTTGACTTCAGATTCTAGTAGGGTGAGGTCAGGTGCTGCAGACTGTTCTAGTACCCGCGGCAATTCGTTGATAGATATGTTGAAGAGGGTGGGGCTTAAGCTGCATCCTTGTCTCACCCCATGGCCCTGTGGAAAGAAATGTGTGTGTTTTTGCCTATATTAACCGCACACTTGTTGTTTGTGTACATGGATTTTATAATGTTGTATGTAAATCAGTTTGTATAGCAGACCCTCATGCCAAATTGAGTCGAAGGCTTTTAAAAATCAACAAAGCATGAGAAGACTTTGCCTTTGTTTTGGTTTGTTTGGTTGTCAATTAGGGTATGCAGTGTGAATACGTGGTCTGTCGTACGATAATTTGGTAAAAAGCCAATTTCACATTTGCTCAGAACATTGTTTTCACTGAGGAAATGTACCACTCTGTTGTTAATGATAATGCAGAGGATTTTCCCAAGGTTGCTGTCAAATTTGTCTCTACTTTGTGGTTTGGGGATCAAATATTGGGGAAGATGTCAGAGCTGAGGATGATGTTAAAGAGTTTTGGTATAGCCAATTGGAACATGTCTGCATATTTGATCATTTCATTGAGGATACCATCAACATCACAGGCCCATTGGGTTGGAGGGTTTTTATTTTGTCCTGTGGTACATTCAAGGTAATTGGAGAATCCAGTGGGTTCTGCTTGTCTTTAATAGTTGATTCTAAGATTTCTATTTGATCATGTATATGTTTTTGTAGTTTGTTCTTTGTTACAGGGCCAAAAAGATTGGAGAAGTGGTTTACCCATACATCTCCATTTTGGATAGATAACCCTTTGTGTTGTTGTTTGTTTAGTGTTTTCCAATTTTCCCAGAAGTGGTAAGAGTCTACGGATTCTTCAATTACATTGAGCTGATTTCTGACGTGCTGTTCCTTCTTTTTCCGTAGTGTATTTCTGTTTTGTTTTAGTATAGTACTATATTGTTCTCTAACTCTCTCTCAAACCCACACAACATGATGGATTGTCAGAGACTTCAGGAGTCTCATGTTTTTGAAGAACAGGCAAGGCTCATTCTATGTATTTATACAACATATCATTTCCTTCTATCTGTTGTACGCTGGCCGTCTTGGCATCCCTCTCTATCTCCCCCTCTTGGCATTGTGTCAGACGGATCTCTCTCTCTCTCTCTCTCTCTCTCTCTCTCTCTCATCCCTTTCTTTCTATCTCTTTCAATCTCTCTGTCTGTCTGTGTTCTGTCTGGATCCCCAAAGAAAAACAAAGGAAATACATCTGCAGCTAGCTTCCATTTCAGGGGCTGTCAGATCACCGTTTCTCTCTCTCTCTCTGTGTGTGTGAGTTTGTATATTGAAAACAGGATTTGTACTCTAATAGTTTAGGGGAAAGCTCCTAAACAGGGCTTGAAGCAGCCAACCAACTAGTGGAGAGGACACACAATAAGACACACTGTAGACAGGAGACTACCAGATTCTCCTGTATAGACTCTCACTGTCCTGACAGTTCAGATTCTCCTGTATAGACTCTCACTGTCTTGACAGTCTAGATTCTCCTGTATAGACTCTCACTGTCCTGACAGTCTAGATTCTCCTGTATAGACTCTCACTGTCCTGACAGTCTAGATTCTCCTGTATAGACTCTCACTGTCCTGACAGTCTAGATTCTCCTGTATAGACTCTCACTGTCCTGACAGTCTAGATTCTCCTGTATAGACTCTCACTGTCCTGACAGTCCAGATTTTCATATATAGACTCTCACTGTCCTGACAGTCCAGATTTTCATATATAGACTGTCACTGTCCTGACAGTCAAGATTCTCCTGTATAGACTCTGACAGTCCAGATTCTCCTGTATAGACTCTCACTGTCCTGACAGTCTAGATTCTCCTGTATAGACTCTCACTGTCCTGACAGTTCAGATTCTCCTGTATAGACTCTCACTGTCTTGACAGTCTAGATTCTCCTGTATAGACTCTCACTGTCCTGACAGTCTAGATTCTCCTGTATAGACTCTCACTGTCCTGACAGTCCAGAGTCTCCTGTACAGACTCTCACTGTCCTGACAGTCTAGATTCTCCTGTATAGACTCTCACTGTCCTGACAGTCTAGATTCTCCTGTATAGACTCTCACTGTTCTGACAGTCCGGATTCTCCTGTTTAGACTCTCACTGTCCTGACAGTCCAGATTTTCATATATAGACTCTCACTGTCCTGACAGTCCAGATTTTCATATATAGACTGTCACTGTCCTGACAGTCTAGATTCTCCTGTATAGACTCTCACTGTCCTGACAGTCCAGATTCTCCTGTTTAGACTCTCACTGTCCTGACAGTTCAGATTCTCCTGTATAGACTCTCACTGTCTTGACAGTCTAGATTCTCCTGTATAGACTCTCACTGTCCTGACAGTCTAGATTCTCCTGTATAGACTCTCACTGTCCTGACAGTCCAGAGTCTCCTGTACAGACTCTCACTGTCCTGACAGTCTAGATTCTCCTGTATAGACTCTCACTGTCCTGACAGTCTAGATTCTCCTGTATAGACTCTCACTGTTCTGACAGTCCGGATTCTCCTGTTTAGACTCTCACTGTCCTGACAGTCCAGATTTTCATATATAGACTCTCACTGTCCTGACAGTCCAGATTTTCATATATAGACTGTCACTGTCCTGACAGTCTAGATTCTCCTGTATAGACTCTCACTGTCCTGACAGTCCAGATTCTCCTGTTTAGACTCTCACTGTCCTGACAGTCCAGATTCTCCTGTTTAGACTCTCACTGTCCTGACAGTCCAGATTCTCCTGTGTAGACTCTCACTGTCCTGACAGTCCAGATTCTCCTGTATAGACTGTCACTGTCCTGACAGTCTAGATTCTCCTGTATAGACTTTCACTGTCCTGACAGTCCAGATTCTCCTGTGTAGACTCTCACTGTCCTGACAGTCCAGATTCTCCTGTTTAGACTCTCACTGTCCTGACAGTCCAGATTCTCCTGTTTAGACTCTCACTGTCCTGACAGTCCAGATTCTCCTGTTTAGACTCTCACTGTCCTGACAGTCCAGATTCTCCTGTGTAGACTCTCACTGTCCTGACAGTCCAGATTCTCCTGTATAGACTGTCACTGTCCTGACAGTCCAGGGTCTAACCTATAGCACCACACTGGACTATAAGCTTATAGCATATCTACAGCATAGCATTACACATACCATAAGATTGGACTATAGGAGGGCTAAATGATTAGTGTACTGCCACAGAAGTCCAGTTGGATCCCCCCCCCCCCCCCCCCCCCGATTATTGATAAACTGGGTGAATCAAGATTTAGCCTGTCTTTTGATAATAAAGGTGAATGAATATTCAATAGGAAAATGTGTGCATGCATTATGAGTTATTGAGCTTGTTTTGGCTGATTTCCCTTCCAGTTGGGACTTATTTTATTGTACTGATCAACCACATTTGCATATAATATTTGTTGTTGTTGTTGATAAAAAAAAATGTACACTGTGACTTTAACCAGTAATGACATCATTCATGAGTGCAGTCAGTTCGCTGAGGTAATATAAAATCATCGGACGTGAGAGAGAGGCGGAATAAGTTAATCAAACAAGTTTTCGGGGACAATCAGCTTTGAAATCAGCATATTTTTGTTGCTTTATTGTTAGCATTGATGTTAGCTTCAGCTAGCAATGAAAGTCAGCCTACAATTAAAGCTGGCAGCTACCGGTATCTTCTGGATTTGTAACGTGTTCTAGCCTGTAGAGACATTGTTTTGTAAACAGTAATGAAACGTTTTAACATTTATACATGCCTTGTCACATTATTCAAGTGTTATTCAAGGGAGCTAACATGATGCAGGCCAGCCACCCAGGCTAGCAGTGAGTTAGTGGAGCTAACATGATACAGCCCAGACTCCCAGGCTAGCAGTGAGTTAGTGGAGCTAACATGATACAGCCCAGACTCCCAGGCTAGCAGTTAGTTAGTGGAGCTAACATGATACAGCCCAGACTCCCCGTACAGGCTAGCAGTGAGTTAGTGGAGCTAACATGATGCAGCCCAGACTCCCAGGCTAGCAGTGAGTTAGTGGAGCTAACATGATGCAGGCCAGCCTCCCAGGCTAGCAGTTAGTTAGTGGAGCTAACATGATACAGCCCAGACTCCCAGGCTAGCAGTTAGTTAGTGGAGCTAACATGATGCAGGCTAAGACTCCCAGGCTAGCAGTGAGTTAGTGGAGCTAACATGATGCAGCCCAGACTCCCAGGCTAGCAGTGAGTTAGTGGAGCTAACATGATACAGCCCAGACTCCCAGGCTAGCAGTTAGTTAGTGGAGCTAACATGATGCAGGCCAGACTCCCAGGCTAGCAGTGAGTTAGTGGAGCTAACATGATACAGCCCAGACTCCCAGTACAGGCTAGCAGTGAGTTAGTGGAGCTAACATGATGCAGCCCAGACTCCCAGGCTAGCAGTGAGTTAGTGGAGCTAACATGATGCAGGCCAGCCTCCCAGGCTAGCAGTTAGTTAGTGGAGCTAACATGATACAGCCCAGACTCCCAGGCTAGCAGTTAGTTAGTGGAGCTAACATGATGCAGCCCAGACTCCCAGGCTAGCAGTGAGTTAGTGGAGCTAACATGATACAGCCCAGACTCCCAGTACAGGCTAGCAGTGAGTTAGTGGAGCTAACATGATACAGCCCAGACTCCCAGGCTAGCAGTGAGTTAGTGGAGCTAACATGATACAGCCCAGACTCCCAGGCTAGCAGTGAGTTAGTGGAGCTAACATGATACAGCCCAGACTCCCAGGCTAGCAGTGAGTTAGTTGAGCTAACATGATACAGCCCAGACTCCCAGGCTAGCAGTGAGTTAGTGGAGCTAACATGATGCAGTCCAGACTCCCAGTGCAGGCTAGCAGTGAGTTAGTGGAGCTAACATGATACAGCCCAGACTCCCAGGCTAGCAGTGAGTTAGTGGAGCTAACATGATACAGCCCAGACTCCCAGGCTAGCAGTGAGTTAGTGGAGCTAACATGATACAGTCCAGACTCCCAGTACAGGCTAGCATGGTGCTCTATAATAAGGGGTCGGCTGAGCTGATAGACAGGCTATAATCATGAGACACATGTGACAGGGGTACCGAAGTATCAGCAAGACTTTACTACAATAGCTATTAGAGCCATTACAATTAGCTGTGTGTGTGTGTGTGTGTGTGTGTGTGTGTGTGTGTGTGTGTGCATGCGCGTGCGTGTGTGCGTGCGTGTGTGCGTGTGTCCATGCTGAATGTGTGTTCTCACACAGACATACACAACAGATGACACATGGGAGTTTGGGTATATTCACAGGCCTGTCATCAGGCAAGAGGAAACTGTCAGACCGTTTCACAGGTCAAAGTGTGAGAGTGCTATGAGTAACCTATTGAGAAGTCTGGAAGACTCAAGAGAAACAAGAGAGCGAGAGAAAGAGAGCAAGAGAAAGAGAGTCAGAGATAGAGAGAGAGAGCGCCAAAGAGAGTCAGAGAGAGAGAGATAGATAGATAGATGAAGAGAGATAGAGGCAGAGACAGAGTGAGAGCAAGAGAGCGCGAGAGAGAGAGAGAATATTCAAGGTCTGACTCAGGTCATCTGCCTGAGGTCATCTGCCAGACAGTGTCATCCTACAAGAAAAATGGTATAGAGGAGACAGGCACACTGGTTGCCCTCTACGTTACAGAGAGCTGGTAGTCCCAACCAGGTGTGAAAAAGGGAAGAGACTCGAGGGGTATGCTAATTTGGTAAAGATCAGACCTAACCTACTCTATTAAATTAATAACAAAAGGAACATTTTACATCTGGTAAGAAATAAATGAGGCAATTATCTCAACAGAGAAAGATGTTCTCCTATGCCTTCAGAAAGCATTCATACCCCCCACACTTAGTTGAGTTACAGCCTGGATTCAAAATGGATGAGTCAACACTTTGTAGAAGCACCTTTTGGGGGGAAAGTCTCTAAGAGCTTTGCACACGTGGATTGTACAATATTTGCCCATTATTCTTGTTAAAGGTCTTCAAGCTCAATGAAGTTGGTTGTTGATCATTGCTAGACGGCCATTTTAAAGTCTTACCAAAATTTTCAAGCAGATTTAAGTGAATGCTGTAACAATGCCACTCAGGAACATTCAATGTTGTCTTGGTAAAGAAGAGTCATACTCAGTGATGTGTTGTGTTGGATTTGCCCAAAAAACATAACACTTTGTATTCAGCACAAAAGGTTCATTTCTTTGCCACATTCCCCTCAATTGAATCCCCATACTTTAACAAAGACAGCTTCTCCATCTTGGAGGGGGAGATCAATCATTTCCAGGTCAAGGGACATTTACTAGTGTGTGACGAGCTAAACACCAGAACAGGACAAGAACCTGACACCCTCAGCACACAGACTCCTATGGTAGGTACACCTATAGCTCATCTCTTTGCAGTAGTACTGTAGACTACTTTAATCACTGACCTCAACCCAGAGTCTATCAGAAAGTTCACAGTCAGCCCACTGACACCCCTTTCAGACCATAGAGAAATCACAGTCTACTTGAACAGAGCAATACTCAACCATGAGGCATCAAATCCCAACAAACTGCTATTAAGACATACTATAGTTGGAAGGGAAGTAGTGTGGAAACCTATCAAAGAACAACTGGTCAAAAACAAACCCAATCCCGCCTAGACAACTTCCTGCAATAGTAAAGGTGTAAATGTTGCCTGAACAGTATATTTGACATATCAGCCAAGATATTAAATAAAAAATAAATCAAGCAGAAATCCTAAAACAATTATTAACAACATTGAGAAATGGTTTTGATGAAGGGTGAACATTTTTTTTTAGACACCTATTGAAGCAAAAAACACAAATACCACAAAAACCTTCACTAAAACAACACAGGAGAAAACACAAACCAAATCAAATCAAAGTTTAACATAAAACATTATAGCTGAAAGAACAACGAGAAATGAAGAAATTAACAACCCAGATAGCGCTTTAACAATCATCTAAGATGAATTTACACCAGATATACTAAGATGAATTTACACCAGATATACTAATACGAATTTACACCAGATACACTAAGACACTGGGTGAATTTACACCAGATACACTAAGACGATGGGTGAATTTACACCAGATATACTAAGACACTGGACGAATTTACACCAGATATTCTAAGACGATTTACACCAGATATTCTAAGATGAATTTACACCAGATATACTAAGATACTGGATGAATTTACACCAGATATACTAAGATGAATTTACACCAGATATACTAAGATACTGGATGAATTTACACCAGATATACTAAGATGAATTTACACCAGATACACTAAGATGAATTTACACCAGATATACTAATACGAATTTACACCAGATACACTAAGACACTGGGTGAATTTACACCAGATACACTAAGACACTGGGTGAATTTACACCAGATATATTAAGACACTGGATGAATTTACACCAGATATACTAAGACGAATTTACACCAGATATACTAAGATGAATTTACACCAGATATACTAAGATGAATTTACACCAGATATACTAAGATGAATTTACACCAGATACACTAAGACACTGGGTGAATTTACACCAGATACACTAAGACACTGGGTGAATTTACACCAGATATATTAAGACACTGGATGAATTTACACCAGATATACTAAGACGAATTTACACCAGATATACTAAGATGAATTTACACCAGATATACTAATACGAATTTCACCAGATACACTAAGACACTGGGTGAATTTACACCAGATACACTAAGACACTGGGTGAATTTACACCAGATATATTAAGACACTGGATGAATTTACACCAGATATACTAAGACGAATTTACACCAGATATACTAAGATGAATTTACACCAGATATACTAAGACGAATTCACAACAGATATACTAAGATGAATTTACACCAGATACACTAAGACGAATTTACACCAGATATACTAAGACACTGGACGAATTTACACCAGATATTCTAAGACGATTTACACCAGATATTCTAAGACGAATTTACACCAGATATTCTAAGACGAATTTACACCAGATATACTAAGATGAATTTACACAAGATATTCTAAGACGAATTTACACCAGATATACTAAGACACTGGATGAATTTACACCAGATATACTAAGACGAATTTACACCAGATATACTAAGACACTGGGTGAATTTACACCAGATATACTAAGATGAATTTACACCAGATATACTAAGATGAATTTACACCAGATATACTAAGACAATGGATTAATTTACACCAGATATACTAAGATGAATTTACACCAGATATATTAAGACACTGGATGAATTTACACCAGATATACTAAGATGAATTTACATAGATATACAAAGACACTTGATGAATTTACACCAGATATACTAAGACGAATTTACACCAGATATACTAAGACACTGGGTGAATTTACACCAGATATACTAAGATGAATTTACACCAGATATACTAAGACAAATTTACACCAGATATACTAAGACACTGGGTGAATTTACACCAGATATACTAAAATGAATTTACACCAGATATACTAAGACACTGGGTGAATCTACACCAGATATACTAAGATGAATTTACACCAGATATACTAAGATGAATTTACACCAGATATACTAAGAGAGAGAGACGCTCAAGTGTTTTAGTACTATATCTCTTGACACAATGATGAACATAATCATGGCCTCTAAACCTTCAAGCTGCATACTGGACCCTATTCCAACTAAACTACTGAAAGAGCTGCTTCCTGCGCTTGGCCCTCCTATGTTGAACATAATAAACGGCTCTCTATCCACCGGATGTGTACCAAACTCACTAAAAGTGGCAGTAATAAAGCCTCTCTTGAAAAAGCCAAACCTTGACCCAGAAAATATAAAAAACTATCGGTCTATATCGAATCTTCCATTCCTCTCAAACATTTTAGAAAAGGCTGTTGCGCAACAACTCACTGCCTTCCTGAAGACAAACAATGTATACGAAATGCTTCAGTCTGGTTTTAGACCCCATCATAGCACTGAGACGGCACTTGTGAAGGTGGTAAATTACATTTTAATGGCATCGGACCGAGGCTCTGCATCTGTCCTCGTGCTCCTAGACCTTAGTGCTGCTTTTGATACCATCGATCACCACATTCTTTTGGAGAGATTGGAAACCCAAATTGGTCTACACGGACAAGTTCTGGCCTGGTTTAGATCTTATCTGTCGGAAAGATATCAGTTTGTCTCTGTGAATGGTTTGTCCTCTGACAAATCAACTGTAAATTTCGGTGTTCCTCAAGGTTCCGTTTTAGGACCACTATTGTTTTCACTATATATTTTACCTCTTGGGGATGTTATTCGAAAACATAATGTTAACTTTCACTGCTATGCGGATGACACACAGCTGTACATTTCAATTAAACATGGTGAAGCCCCAAAATTGCCCTTGCTAGAAGAATGTGTTTCAGACATAAGGAAGTGGATGGCTGCAAACTTTCTACTTTTAAACTCGGACAAAACAGAGATGCTTGTTCTAGGTCCCAAGAAACAAAGAGATCTTCTGTTGAATCTGACAATTAATCTTAATGGTTGTACAGTCGTCTCAAATAAAACTGTGAAGGACCTCGGCGTTACTCTGGACCCTGATCTCTCTTTTGAAGAACATATCAAGACAATTTCAAGGACAGCTTTTTTCCATCTAAGTAACATTGCAAAAATCAGAAACTTTCTGTCCAAAAATGATGCAGAAAAATGAATCCATGCTTTTGTCACTTCCAGGTTAGACTACTGCAATGCTCTACTTTCCGGCTACCCGGATAAAGCACTAAATAAACTTCAGTTAGTGCTAAATACGGCTGCTAGAATCCTGACTAGAACCAAAAAATTTGATCATATTACTCCAGTGCTAGCCTCTCTACACTGGCTTCCTGTCAAAGCAAGGGCTGATTTCAGGGTTTTACTGCTAACCTACAAAGCATTACATGGGCTTGCTCCTACCTATCTCTCTGATTTGGTCCTGCCGTACATACCTACACGTACGCTACGGTCACAAGACGCAGGCCTCCTAATTGTCCCTAGAATTTTTAAGCAAACAGCTGGAGGCAGGGCTTTCTCCTATAGAGCTCCATTTTTATGGAACGGTCTGCCTACCCATGTCAGAGACGCAAACTCGGTCTCAACCTTTAAGTCTCTACTGAAGACTCATCTCTTCAGTGGGTCATATGATTGAGTGTAGTCTGGCCCAGGAGTGGGAGGGTGAACGGAAAGGCTCTGGAGCAACGAACCGCCCTTGCTGTCTCTGCCTGGCCGGTTCCCCTCTTTCCACTGGGATTCTCTGCCTCTAACCCTATTACAGGGGCTGAGTCACTGGCTTTACTGGGGCTCTCTCATGCCGTCCCTGGAGGGGGTGCGTCACCTGAGTGGGTTGAGCCACTGATGTGGTCATCCTGTCTGGGTTGGCTAAGATGAATTTACACCAGATATACTAAGACACTTGATGAATCTACACCAGATATACTAAGATGAATTTACACCAGATATTTACGAAGACACTGGATGCATTTACACCAGATATACTAAGATGAATTTACACCAGATATACTAAGATGAATTTACACCAGATATACTAAGACACTTGATGAATCTACACCAGATATACTAAGATACTGGGTGAATCTACACCAGATATACTAAGATACTGGGTGAATCTACACCAGATATACTAAGATACTGGGTGAATCTACACCAGATGTACTAAGACACTGGGTGAATCTACACCAGAAATACTAAGACACTGGGTGAATCTACACCAGATGTACAAAGACACTGGGTGAATATACACCAGATATACAAAGACACTGGGTGAATCTACACCAGATGTACTAAGACAGTGGGTGAATTTACACCAGATGTACTAAGACACTGGGTGAATCTACACCAGAAATACTAAGACACTGGGTGAATCTACACCAGATGTACTAAGACACTGGGTGAATTTACACCAGATATACTAAGATGAATCTACACCAGAAATACTAAGACACTGGGTGAATCTACACCAGATGTACTAAGACACTGGGTGAATTTACACCAGATATACTAAGACACTGGATGAATCTACACCAGATGTACTAAGATACTGGGTGAATCTACACCAGATATACTAAGACACTGGGTGAATCTACACCAGATATACTAAGATGAATCTACACCAGATATACTAAGACACTGGGTGAATCTACACCAGATATACTAAGATGAATCTACACCAGATATACTAAGACACTGGGTGAATCTACACCAGATATACTAAGATGAATCTACACCAGATATACTAAGACACTGGGTGAATCTACACCAGATATACTAAGACACAGCAGAAACACTCAGTGTACAAAACATTCCTCTACTAAGAACCCCCCCTCTCTTTTTTCCCTCAGAACAGCCTCAGTTCGTCAGGGTCATGGACTCTACAATGTGTCGAATGACCTCCACAGAGATGCTGGTCCATGTTGACTCTACAAGGTGTTGGAAAGCGTTCCACAGGGATGCTGGTCCATGTTGACTCTACAAGGTGTTGAAAGCGTTCCACAGGGATGCTGGTCCATGTTGACTCTACAAGGTGTTGAAAAGCGTTCCACAGGGATGCTGGTCCATGTTGACTCTACAAGGTGTTGAAAAGCATTCCACAGGGATGCTGGTCCATGTTGACTCTACAAGGTGTTGAAAAGCGTTCCACAGGGATGCTGGTCCATGTTGACTCTACAAGGTGTTCCACAGGGATATGAGGAGATGCTGGCCCATGTTGACTCCAATGCTTCCCCACAGTTGTGTCAAGTTGGCTGGATGTCCTTTGGGTGGTGGACCGTTCTTGATACACACAGGGATTTGTTGAGTATGGAAAAACCCAGCAGCGTTGCTGTTCTTGGCACAAACCGGTGCACCTGGCACTTACTTCCATACCCCGTTCAAAGGCATTTAAAATATTTTGTCTTGTCCATTCGCCCTCTGAATGGCACACATACACAATACATGTCTCAATTGTCTCAAGACTTAAAAATCCTTGTTTAATTAACCTGTCTCCTCCCATTCATCTACACTGATTGAAGTGGATTTAACAAGTGCTATCAATAAAGGATCACAGCTTTCACCTGGATTCACCTGGTCAGTCTATGTCATGGTAAGAGCAGGTGTTCTTAATGTTTTGTACACTCAGTGTAAGTCCCTCATCCGAAACTTCACTCGGTTGACGTCTTAAAATTCTCCCCTAAAAAAATCCCAATATTCACATTTTCCAGGTCGCCCTGAAAATATTGTCTAGTGTTGAGTTTCCATGGCTAGCGAGGGTAATGAGATGTGTTTTCTCTGGAAACAGAGGAGAGGTGCTGTGGTTTGGGTTGTTGTTTAAGAGAGTGGAGCTCTCTCTCTCTCTCAGCCAGGGGCCCAGTGTGTGTCTACGTGTGTGTGTGTGTGTGTGTGTGTGTGTGTGTGTGTGTGTGTGTGTGTGTGTGTGTGTGTGTGTGTGTGTGTGTCTCTGTGTGTGTGTATGTGTGTGTCTCTAGCTCTGTGTGTGTGTGTGTGTGTGTGTGTGTGTGTCTGTGTGTGTGTGTGTCTCTGTGTGTGTGCTCGGAATGTGTGTGTGATGGAGTTTTGGGGTGTGTAGGACGTAGGTCTAACAGGGGCCAAGGAGGGAGTTGAATTCTCATCATCAAGCTCTATTGTTCAAGCACAGCAACACACACACACACACACACACACACACATCACACATTGACAAACTCCGCCTAAGAGCTGCCAAACTGTGCTGTGAAACTGAGTGCTCCACTATGAGAGTGAGAGAGAGAGAGACAGAGACACAGAGAGACAGAGAGACAGAGAGAGTGAGAGAGAGAGACAGAGAGACAGAGAGACAGAGAGACAGAGAGACAGAGAAACAGAGAAACAGAGACACAGAGAGACAGAGACAGAGAGAGAGAGAGAGAGAGAGAGAGAGAGAGAGAGAAAGAGAGAGAGAGAGAGACAGAGAGACAGAGAGACAGAGAGACAGAGAGACTGAGACTAAGAGAGTTGGACTCCCAACTCAGGAAGTAGGGACGTAGAGAGAACTTTTAAGAGCAGAGAGAGCAGGCCGGCCATCTCACAGCCTTTCACCAGACCCTTTCATCTTGCTGTACTCTTCACTCCCATTAACAAGTGATCCACACAGACAGAGCTGGATAGATACATAGAGATAGAATATACTAGAGAGAGGAGAAGTGGACTCTGGCTTTTTTGTTTGACCAGGGTCCAGTCTAAAGTGGCACGCCATAGAGAGAATAGTCCTAGATTGAGTGAAGTGTTCTCTCTGATATAGAAGGAGTTCATCAAGCAGATGAAGACATTCCTGTCAGAGTGCTCCGGTGCTGTCTAGGTGAAGTGGTAGGAGACCGGGGTATGGGGAGGATGATAGGGGTTGGGTGAGGGAGGAGAGGAGAGGAGGATAGGGGTTGAGTGAGGGAGGAGAGGAGGATAGGGGTTGGGTGAGGGTGGAGAGGCTGATAGGGGTCGATACAGTGCCTTGCGAAAGTATTCGGCCCCCTTGAACTTTGCGACCTTTTGCCACATTTCAGGCTTCAAACATAAAGATATAAAACTGTATTGTTTTGTGAAGAATCAACAACAAGTGGGACACAATCATGAAGTGGAACGACATTTATTGGATATTTCAAACTTTTTTAACAAATCAAAAACTGAAAAATTGGGCATGCAAAATTATTCAGCCCCTTTACTTTCAGTGCAGCAAACTCTCTCCAGAAGTTCAGTGAGGATCTCTGAATGATCCAATGTTGACCTAAATGACTAATGATGATAAATACAATCCACCTGTGTGTAATCAAGTCTCTGTATAAATGCACCTGCACTATGATAGTCTCAGAGGTCCGTCAAAAGCGCAGAGAGCATCATGAAGAACAAGGAACACACCAGGCAGGTCCGAGATACTGTTGTGAAGAAGTTTAAAGCCGGATTTGGATATAAAAAGATTTTCCAAGCTTTAAACATCCCAAGGAGCACTGTGCAAGCGATAATATTGAAATGGAAGGAGTATCAGACCACTGCAAATCTACCAAGACCTGGCCGTACCTCTAAACTTTCAGCTCATACAAGGAGAAGACTGATCAGAGATGCAGCCAAGAGGCCCATGATCACTCTGGATGAACTGCAGAGATCTACAGCTGAGGTGGGAGACTCTGTCCATAGGACAACAATCAGTCGTATATTGCACAAATCTGGCCTTTATGGAAGAGTGGCAAGAGTGGCAAGAAGAAAGCCATTTCTTAAAGATATCCATAAAAAATGTAGTTTAAAGTTTGCCACAAGCCACCTGGGAGACACACCAAACATGTGGAAGAAGGTGCTCTGGTCAGATGAAACCAAAATTGAACTTTTTGGCAACAATGCAAAACGTTATGTTTGGCGTAAAAGCAACACAGCTGAACACACCATCCCCACTGTCAAACTTGGTGGTGGCAGCATCATGGTTTGGGCCTGCTTTTCTTCAGCAGGGACAGGGAAGATGGTTAAAATTGATGGGAAGATGGATGGAGCCAAATACAGGACCATTCTGGAAGAAAACCTGATGGAGTCTGCAAAAGACCTGAGACTGGGACGGAGATTTGTCTTCCAACAAGACAATGATCCAAAACATAAAGCAAAATCTACAATGGAATGGTTCAAAAATAAACATAGCCAGGTGTTAGAATGGCCAAGTCAAAGTCCAGACCTGAATCCAATCCAGAATCTGTGGAAAGAACTGAAAACTGCTGTTCACAAATGCTCTCCATCCAACCTCACTAAGCTCGAGCTGTTTTGCAAGGATTAATGGGAAAAAATGTCAGTCTCTCGATGTGCAAAACTGATAGAGACATACCCCAAGCGACTTACATCTGTAATCGCAGCAAAAGGTGGCGCTACAAAGTATTAACTTAAGGGGGCTGAATAATTTTGCACGCCTAATTTTTCAGTTTTTGATTTGTTAAAAAAGTTTGAAATATCCAATAAATGTCGTTCCACTTCATGATTGTGTCCCACTTGTTGTTGATTCTTCACAAAAAAATACAGTTTTATATCTTTATGTTTGAAGCCTGAAATGTGGCAAAAGGTCGCAAAGTTCAAGGGGGCCGAATACTTTCGCAAGGCACTGTATATAGGTTAGGACTATGATATATCAGTTAGGACTATGATATATCGGTTAGGACTATGATATATAGGTTAGGACTATGATATATAGGTTAGGACTATGATATATCGGTTAGGACTATGATATATAGGTTAGGACTATGATATATCGGTTAGGACTATGATTCATGACCTCAGTGCATTGAGGGGGTTTTGTTCAAGCACTCTAACACACACACACACACGCATTGAAAAACTGCCAAACCGTGCTGTGTTGCAAGACAAAATATATACAGCTATGGTGATGTACCACCTACTTCTAATAGGTTGAGGGTCATGTACCATCTACCTCTAATAGGTTGATGGTGATGTACCACCTACTTCTAATAGGTTGAGGGTGATGTACAGGGGGGGTGATGTACAGTGAAGCTGATTGGCTGAGAGACCTGTCAGTCACAGGAAGTGAGGTGTTATATGAGATGTGAGAATACACCATGAGCAACAGGGATAACTCTTCACTCTGCTCCACAGCAGAGAGAAACCCCACCTCCGATCTCCAGTCATCACACAATGAATTTGCCTATTTCGATGTAATTTCAGTTCATTTTTTTCATTCAATTTTTGCACTTTTAGAGCTTAAGCTCATTAGCCAGAGAGCATTGTGAGTCAAAGGTGCATATAGACTCACAGGGGCAGTGCGATCTGTATCGAAAAGCACTAACGTGCTCCAACAGATTTGTTTTCGTGTTTGAGGTGTTGTCCTGCAGCAACCTCTCTCTCAGCTCAAAGGACCTCTGACATGATGTCCAAACACAAGCATTTGGACAGAAACCGAGAGATTCCCGAACGGGTGAAACACTATATGCAAAAGTATGTGAACATCCCTTCAAATTAGTGGATTCGTCTATTTCAGCCACACCCCGTTGCTGACAGGTTCATACAATTGAGGAAACAACCATAGAGAAACAGTGGCAGTAGAATGTCCTTACTAAAGAGCTCAATGACTTTCAAAGCGTCAACATGGTACCGTTGTAGGACCACCTTTCCAACAAGTCAGTTCATTACATTTCTGCCATGCTAGAGCTTCCCCCGGTCAACTGTTTATGTTGTTATTGTGAAGTGGAAAAGTTTAGGTGACAGCTGTAAAGTTTGGTGGAGGAGGAATAATGATCTGGGGCTTTGTTCCGGTAAAGGGAAATCTTAACGCTAAAGCAGACAATGACATTCTAGACGATTCTGTGCTTCCAACTTTTATGGGAAGAACCTTTCCTGTTTCAGCATGACAATGCCCCCTGTGTACAAAGCCAGGTCCATACAGAAATGGTTTGTTGAGATCGGTGTGGAAGAACTTGACTGGCCTACACAGAGCCCCGACCTCAACCCCATCGAACACCTTTGGGTAGAATCGGAACGACGACTGCGAACCAGGCCGTGTTGCCCCCAACATCAGCGCCCAATAATGCTCTCAGCAAGTCCCCGCAGCAATGTTCCACCATCTAGTGGAAAGCCTTCCCAGAAGAGTGGAGGCTGTTATAGCAGCAATGTTCCAACATCTAGTGGAAAACCTTCCAAAGAAGAGTGGAGGCTGTTATAGCAGCAATGTTCCAACATCTAGTGGAAAGCCTTCCAAAGAAGAGTGGAGGCTGTTACAGCAGCAAAAGGGGGGGCCCAGCTACATATTAATAATGTCCATGATTTTGGAATGAGATGTTCGACGAGCAGGTGTCCACATACGTTTGGTCATGTAGTGTATGTACTAGAGAGGCAATGGGTAACACTCAACTGCTTTATAACTTGCTGGAACAACTTTGACAGGAAATGTGAACCTTTGTCTGATTGCACTGCCTGCGGAAGTCCATATGTTGAAAATAATTTCACTTTAACAATACTGGGAGCCGTGATTTCCTCAGTGGAATGACCTCAGCGAAAACTAATGCCATCACACATGATGGTTAGGATCAATTGGTTACCAACCTTTGCTTTAGGCAAAGGACCAACACAGTCCACCAGAATCCTACGGAATGTTTTTTTCGGCAAAAGCAGGAATAGGCTGCAAAAGGTGAAACCGGCAGAGTTTGGTTCAGTTTTCCTAATCCGCTGGGAAACATGAACATCCTGTTTCAGACCAGAAGAAGTAATGCAAGATACGTTATATGTCTTGTTGACCCCAAGAAGGCGACTGTAGTGATCAAAGCTAAGCATATTTTGTCAAAAGACAATATGAGATACACTTTGGCCAATCGTTTTGCCCAGAAGTGGCGCGAGAATGGCCTTCCTCATCAGGAAACCACATTTATCTAATTAACCCACACGAAGATCAAACTCCTCCACTGGACGTATCTTAGCAAAAAGACTGGGGAAGCATCTTTACTCTGTTCTGCAATCAGCTGCTTCCTAGGCAACAAAGTGTCAACTGTAGGGACCCTCTTTAGAAGTCCAACAAAACTCACTCAGCTTTGAGGTTTTCAACGGAGATGTCATCTCAGGAGGTTTACCGAAATCAGGACCGCATAAACGTCTCAGACAGATCAAACATGGTGGGATCGCTGACATCCTCCTCAACACTAGACTTGCTCTTCTTAGACATAGCATGTGTACTTCTCTGATAACCCATCAGGTTCCTCTACTCTGGGTTCCTTACAAATTACAGGATTTGGCGCAACCTTCCCTCCAGCCAAATAATTTCCCAAAATTAATGAGAACCCCGCGGTAGGCTAGGCCTCACTTCAACGAAGACGAAACCAGAAACAAGATCAGACTCGAGTTTCACATTATACAAAGAAACTTCCATGCAACCCGTCTCCACGCATTGAACTGGTGATACACTATATACTGTTTGTTACCTGTTGTTGGAGTAGCAGACAAAAAAGGCTAAACACCCTTTAAAATGAAGGACTCGGGTTTGCCCCAGTGTCCTGCAGAATCTTCACAGACCGCTTAACATAATCACCACTCTGCAGAGAAGCGAATCCATCTGAAACAAAGGTACAGTATCACACACACATATGATCCAGAATCTTGTTCTGGAGATACACCAGTCCCAACCAGAGACTTGATGGGTTGGAGTGGTCCCACAACAAGAAACAGCTCTTTCTCTCTTTCTAATTTTTCAGTTTTTTTTTATTTCTGTTATCCCTGTTGCTCATGGTGTATTCTCTCACATCTCATATAACACCTAACTTCCTGTGACTGACAGGTCTCTCAGCCAATCAGCTTCACTGTACATCACCCTCAACCTCACTGAGAGACAATGTGTCCTTCTCTCACGGCAGTAATGACAAACAGGCGGATACGAAAAAAAAAAGGGTTTCTGCCAATCACTGCCTTGTAGTAGGAGAGAAAAAAAAAAAGAAATGCTTGTTGCTTGTTCCAAATTCAACACGACTTTGCGATTCTGATTATTTTGCCATTTGCGGAACTGTTGTCTGTATGCCTCCGGGACCAACTCGCAGCTTTAATCTGAACTCGGATCAAGAGATAAAGTGGAGTACATTTTCTGAACTTTTCCCACAAGAACACTTTGGAGGAGCAGTGATCAGATATCGCAATCAGCCAAGCAGATTAAAATATACGTCCACCTCCTTCTTGTTGAAAGGTGGTACAAGCCGGCTTTTCTGACCCAGATCAAACTCTTTTGAGGGTGCAGGATGGCCTAACTTCGAGGGAGGGCGATAGCAAGAGAGAGAGAGAGAGACAGAGAGAGAGAGAGAGAGAGACAGAGAGAGAGAGTGAGAGAGAGAGACAGAGACAGAGAGAGAGAGAGAGAGGGGGGGGGGGGGGGGTCAGTATCAGAGACCCTTCAGTATCAGAGGTCCGGTATGGCCTAACTTAATTCGAAGCGCTTCCAGCTCTGTTTTAAGAAGCTCACATTCTTGTTCTCGTTCTCTGGCAGCACATTATTCTGGTTCTAGTCTGGCAGTATGTTCTTCTGGTTCTAGTCTGGCAGTACGTTTTTCTGGTTTTAGTCTGGCTGTGTGTTCTTCTGGTTCTAGTCTGGCTGTGTGTTCTTCTGGTTCTAGTCTGGCTGTGTGTTTTTCTGGTTCTAGTCTGGCTGTGTGTTCTTCTGGTTCTAGTCTGGCTGTGTGTTTTTCTGGTTCTAGTCTGGGTGTTCTCTACCACCCGTAGAACCCTTACCATCCTCCCTCGATGGGGTGTTCTCTACCACGCGTAGAACCCTTTCCATCCTCCCTCTATGGGGTGTTCTTCACCACCCGTGAACCCTTACCATCCTCCCTCTATGGGGTGTTCTCTACCACCCATAGAACCCTTACCATCCTCCCTCTATGGGGTGTTCTCTACAACCCGTAGAACCCTTACCATCCTCCCTCTATGGGGTGTTCTCTACCACCCATAGAACCCTTACCATCCTCCCTCTATGGGGTGTTCTCTACCACGCGTAGTACCCTTACCATCCTCCCTCTATGGGGTGTTCTTCACCACCCGTAGAAACCTTACCATCCTCCCTCTATGGGGTATTCTCTACCACCCGTAGAACCCTTACCATCCTCCCTCTATGGGGTGTTCTTCACCACCCGTAGAAACCTTACCATCCTCCCTCTATAAGGTGTTCTCTACCACCCGTAGAACACTTACCATCCTCCCTCTATGGGGTGTTCTCTACCACCCATAGAACCCTTACCATCCTCCCTCTATGGGGTGTTCTCTACCACCCGTAGAACCCTTACCATCCTCCCTCTATGGGGTATTCTCTACCACCCCTAGAACCTTTACCATCCTCCCTCTATGGGGTGTTCTCTACCACCCGTAGAACCCTTACCATCCTCCCTCTATGGGGTGTTCTCTACTAGGGGAGGATTTCCTCCTCCTATCGATTAACTCTGACTACTGCTGTTGGATAGGCAGATGCGACTTTGATGTCATAACGCGTTGCAATGTTGAGCAGATGGCCCTTCATACATTTGATCAAGTATCTCCCAAGTACAGTTCCCCACAAATGCTCGCAAATCAATGTTCATCTGTTTAACCTACCCTGTGAACGTTTATCCAACTTTCCACTGGTTTCATCAATCTTATATCCCCTCTGAGTTGGTTGTCAGTGACAGAAACTCTACTTCAAAAGAGTATTTTATAAACTATCTGGGTACAGTGGATCTTCAGAGCTAGTGAGTGATTACCTTACTCATGGGAAACAGGCAGCGATCTCTAAACATGCAGAGTCAGCAAAGTGTTGGGGCCCCGTTTGGCAGGCATTCAGCATGTCAATAAGCATTAGTCCATCGATCAGTAAAACCACCCGGCAAAACATTGAGTGTATTACCAGACCCTTTTTTTAAATACAGGGATGGAGAAAAAGCAGTTTGAAGTAAGTGTTGTCACGGAGATTATAAATGTGTTCTTAACTGACTTGCCTAGTTAAATAAAGTAAGTGTTGTCATGGAGATTATAAATGTGTTCTTAACTGACTTGCCTAGTTAAATAAAGGTAAATTCTAAAATGAAATTAGAATAAAGAACCAATGTGTGTGTCAGGGTGTGTGTGTGGTGAGAACCAATGGATTGCCACGGTAACACAGATGAGTAAATAACGAGAAAAAAAAAAAAGAAAAAACAGATGCCCTTAAAACCAATAGCAACCCAAGTTGCTGCAAGGTCTGACCCAAACCCTTGGTGGAAAAAACCTTTAGACAACTTTCTACTTCCAACACCCAGAGAAAACGGAGGAGAGTCAGCATCATAATATCACCGTGTAATATAACTATACAGGGCTCCACCATTTAGTCCCATTTTGTGGCCCCTTTGACCTGCCGGTGTAATTGGTCGCATCGATGCGAGCTGCACATTCTACCTGCTCACCTCACTGCAAACATCTTATTTTTGTTGTTGTAGGCTACTAAAAAAAACTTGCCAAACAGTGATCTGCATTATCCTCATGATTCCTGTAATGATTCTGCCCCTGTACATGTTTCACCCAGCTGTGATTCACTCCCTCTCCCCAGGAAGAGAAAAAGGATACGGTGGCTGATATACATACACACAACCTTATTTTTATTTAACTAGGCACGTAAGAATAAATATTTATTTACAATAACAGTCTAGGAACAGTGGGTTAACTGCCTTGTTCAGGGGCAGAAGGAGAGATATTTACCTTGTCAGCTTGGGGATTCGATCTACCAACCTGCCTCCCCTACACTCTAACCACTAGGTTACCTGCCTCCCCTACACTCTAACTACTAGGTTACCTGCCTCCCCTACACTCTAACTACTAGGCTACCTGCCTCCCCTACACTTTAACCACTAGGCTACTTGCCCCCCCTACACTCTAACCACTAGGCTACCTGCCTCCCCTACACTTTAACCACTAGGTTACCTGCCACCCCAACAATCTAACCACTAGGCTACCTGCCTCCCCTACACTCTAACCACTAGGTTACCTGCCACCCCAACAATCTAACCACTAGGCTACCTGCCTCCCCTACACTCTAACCACTAGGCTACCTACTGCCCCTACACTCTAACCACTAGGTTACCTGCCTCCCCTACACTCTAACTACTAGGCTACCTGCCTCCCCTACACTTTAACCACTAGGCTACTTGCCCCCCCTACACTCTAACCACTAGGCTACCTGCCTCCCCTACACTCTAACTACTAGGTTACCTGCCTCCCCTACACTCTAACTACTAGGTTACCTGCCTCCCCTACACTCTAACTACTAGGCTACCTGCCTCCCCTACACTTTAACCACTAGGTTACCTGCCTCCCCTACACTCTAACTACTAGGTTACCTGCCGCCCCTACACTCTAACCACTAGGCTACCTGCCTCCCCTACACTCTAACCACTAGGTTACCTGCCACCCCAACAATCTAACCACTAGGCTACCTGCCTCCCCTACACTCTAACCACTAGGTTACCTGCCACCCCAACAATCTAACCACTAGGCTACCTGCCTCCCCTACACTCTAACCACTAGGTTACCTGCCACCCCAACAATCTAACCACTAGGCTGCCTGCCTCCCCTACACTCTAACCACTAGGCTACCTACTGCCCCTACACTCTAACCACTAGGTTACCTGCCTCCCATACACTCTAACTACTAGGCTAACCTGCCTCCCCTACACTCTAACCACTAGACTACCTGCTTCCCCTACACTCTAACCACTAGGTTACCTGCCTCCCCTACACTCTAACTACTAAGCTACCTGCCTCCCCTACACTCTAACTACTAGGTTACCTGCCTCCCCTACACTCTAACCACTAGGCTACCTACTGCCCTTACACTCTAACCACTGGGTTTACCTGCCTCCCCCACACTCTAACCACTAGGCTACCTGCCACCCCTACACTCTAACCACTAGGTTACCTGCCGCCCTGCCTTAGACTATTACTACTGCTACTAATATTAATACTAATTTGGTGGGCTTATATTTGTCCTATTTCACAATTTGTATTAATATGCATTTGTATTAAAAGATATGTTCTGAATGTAGGCTGTAATGTTTAAAACAAAAAAACACTGTTGTAGGAAAAACTGCTTTGCAAAATAACAACTGTTGTCACTGTTGAAGAGAGAAGATTCTCCGCTTTTAGTAGGTACTCTATACTAAAGCAACTAGTTTACAACCAAGATATTGGATACAGCCTTGAGATACGGAGCGTGTGAAATGCTCATCGGCCATCGTGAGTACAGACCTCAGTGGGTAGTAGCCTAGGCTACAAGTGCAAAGTAATTTCTTTTTTCTTAATTTCTTTTTTCGGACACTGAATATACTTAAGTGAATACATGGCTCCTAGGTTTAATGTTTAGAGTTAGCGATCTAGCTAATGCGGTTCGAGTTTCCAATTACTCAGCGGTTGAATTAGCCCCCACCCCCCCCCGAATATATTAGCATATGATTACAGTGTACATAAAGATATAGGCAAATTCAGGAGCATTCTGGAGCCCTATTTTATCTAAGTAGTCTGTTACACGTCCTAATAAAGAACCTGTAAGGATCCCTTTTTTAAGATGATAACTTGTTTTTTTGTGTGTAACGCCGCAAAAAAAACTAAATAAATGGTTCCACCAAATCATGGGCTGATCTATTATTAATACAGCCCCCCCCCCCACACCAATCCCAAACATACCCCCCCATGTGTAATCACCTAAATCATATCATGAATATAGTAGTAATAGCATTTGGTCCAGAGGTCCACACACAATAACTACGTTTGTAGGAAATGAGGTGGTTCAGAAAGACAGACGCAGGAGGAGCAGAAACAGTAAAACATCAGAACGTAGCAGACAGACTGGGTGTATTAACATGCTGTAGGAGACAGACTGGGTGAAACAACAGAATGTAGCAGACAGACTGGGTGTAATAACATGCTGTAGAAGACAGACTGGGTGAAACAACATACTGTAGCAGACAGACTGGGTGAAACAACATACTGTAGCAGACAGACTGGGTGAAACAACATACTGTAGAAGACAGACCAGGTGTAATAACATACTGTAGCAGACATACTGGGTGTAATAACATACTGTAGCAGACAGACTGGGTGAAACAACATACTGTAGCAGACAGACTGGGTGTAATAACATACTGTAACAGACAGACTGGGTGAAACAACAGAATGTAGCAGACAAACTGGGTGAAACAACATACTGTAGAAGACAGACAGGGTGTCATAACATACTGTAGAAGACAAACTGGGTGAAACAACATACTGTAGCAGACAGACTGGGTGAAACAACATACTGTAGCAGACAGACTGGGTGAAACAACATACTGTAGCAGACAGACAGGGTGTAATAACATACTGTAGAAGACAGACTGGGTGTAATAACATACTATAGCAGACAGCCTGGGTGTAATAAAATACTGTAGCAGACAGACAGGGTGTCATAACATACTGTAGCAGACAGACTGGGTGAAACAACATACTGTAGCAGACAGACTGGGTGAAACAACATACTGTAGCAGACAGACCGCGTGGAACAACATACTGTAGCAGACAGGCCGGGTGAAACAACATACTGTAGCAGACAGACTGGGTGAAACAACATACTGTAGAAGACAGACTGGGTGAAACAACATACTGTAGCAGACAGACTGGGTTAAACAACATACTGTAGAAGACAGACTGGGTGTAATAACATGTGATGAAATAACTCTATACTGTTATTCTGACATTTAACTTTCTTAAAATAAAGTGGTGATCCTAACTGACCTAAAACAGGGAATTTTAACTGCGATTAAATGTCAAGAATTGTGAAAAACTGAGTTTAAATGTATTTGTCTAAGGTGTATGTAAACTTCCGACTTAAACTGTAAGTGTCTTATATCGGTTGAAAGCTTAAATTCTTGTTAATCTAATATACAGTAGATATTACAGCCAAAACATGCCATGTGATTGTTTGAGGACGATGCCCCACATCAAAATATTTTTCCACCGGCACAGGTTTCATAACTTCACGAATAGCAATTAAATACTCAATTACTTTTTGAAAATCTTCCTCTGATTTATCATCCAAAGGGCCCCAGCTATAACATGTAGTGTAATTTTGTTAGATAAAATTCTTCTTTATATCACAAAAAGTCTGTTTAGTTGGCGCCATCGATTTGAATAATCAACTCGTTCAACATGCAGAGAAAGGAATTAGAAAATCTACCCCTAAACGTTGTTTCAACAAGTCAAAATACGTTCCTATTTAATTCTCAGATACCCTAAAATGTATTTAAACTATAATATTTCCTACAGAAAGAAGTATGTTCAATGGGAAACCGATTTTAGCAGGTCCGTCCTGTCTTCATGTCGTGCGCAAACATGAATTTCCAAGACTGTGTCCCTGTGCTAAAACTAATATATCTTATTTGTTTTTGAAATTACAAGCCTGACACCTTGAACATAGACTGCTGACACCCAGTGGAAGCCATAGGAATTGCATCCAGGGAGCTAATTTTCAATATGATTTTCAATATGACCTTATACTTGCCATTCTAAGAGGATGGTCTTTCAAAAAAAAGATAACAGTTGTTTTTTCTTTGGATTTTCTCCTACCATATCTATTGTGTTATAGTCTCCTACATTATTTTAACATTTCTACAAACTTCAAAGTGTTTTCTTTTCAAAGTGTTTTCTTTCTTCCAATGGTACCAATTATATGCATATCCTGGTTTCAGGGCCTGAGCAACAGGAAGTTTACTTTGGGAAAATCATTCAGACAGGAAGTGGAGAAAAAAGGGGTTTAGCCCTAAGATGTTTAAGAACAAATTCTTAGTTACAATGACGGCCTCCCTCGGCATGCAGCTTCTCTTCTATCATTATATGTTGCCCTAGAATATTAAATAAACTCTTGCTCACCAGAATAATCTCATAAATCATAGAATGAATACTTTAATCGAGTTGATATCTGTAAAGTTTTGTCTGTCATCTCTGATTCTTTTGCGGGGAGAAAATGCACCCCCCTCTATGCAAATGGCACCAGTTGGACTGGTTGTAATGAAATAAAAATCTGTGAAAACGAACCAACATGTTTCTGATAAGATTTTCAGTTCGTCTTCGATGCATATTTTATGATTGAAATACTATCAGTTTTTATGATGCTGATAAAAATAGCACCTCTAGAGACAGTCCATAACTGCACATTCCCATTCTCTCAAGATGCTGAAAGAAAGAAATCATAATTCCCCACTTCTGTTCCCAAGTCAAAACGTACATTTGGTGTTTCATTTTAAGAAAAAAAATACTCAATTCTGCAGGAGTTAATATTAAACTATGAGAGGTTATAGACCTACAGTCAGTGTCCAGATGCCAGTTTCCATTCAACCCATCCAGTAGGATACAATTCCCTTGATGTGCAATAGGCCTATCTGATGTCCCATCTTGTGACTGTCTAATTTGTATAGCGCCTCACATAATCACCACATAACATAGCCAGCACTGCTATCATCCTCTAACTACTACACCACATAACATAGCCAGCACTGCTATCATCCTCTAACTACATCACCACATAGCATAACCAGCACTGCTGTCATCCTCTAACTACTAGACCACATAACATGGCCAGCACTGCTATCATCCTCTAACTACATCACCACATAGCATAGCCAGCACTGCTATCATCCTCTAACTACTACACCACATAACATAGCCAGCACTGCTATCATCCTCTAACTAAATCACCACATAGCATAGCCAGCACTGCTATCATCCTCTAACTACTACACCACATAACATAGCCAGCACTGCTATCATCCTCTAACTACATCCGAATCCCCCGCCCCAATCCCCAATCCCCCACCCCAATCCCCCACCCCAATCCCCCGCCCCAATCCCCGCCCCAATCACCCCACCCCAATCCCCCGCCACAATCCCCCCGCCCCAATCCCCAATCCCCCACCCCAATCCCCTGCCCCAATCTCCCACCCCAATCCCCAATCCCCCGCCCCAATCCCCTTCCCCAATCCCCAATCCCCCGCCCCAATCCCCCTTCCCCAATCCCCAATCCCCCGCCCCAATCCCCTTCCCCAATCCCCAATCCCCCGCCCCAATCCAGAGGGTAGTGAGTACGGCCCAGTACATCACTGGGGCCAAGCTTCCTGCCATCCAGGACCTATATAGTAGGCTGTGTCAGATGAAGGCCACAAAAATTGTCAAGTCATAGGCTCCTTAACAGCTTCTATCCCCAAGCCATCAGACTGCTGAACAGCTTCTATCCCCAAGCCATCAGACTGCTGAACACCTTCTACCCCCAAGCCATCAGACTGCTGAACACCTTCTACCCCCAAGCCATCAGGCTGCTGAACAATGAGCTCTGCAACCTCCTCCATAGACAAGAAAACAGAACAATGACCAAAACTATGTACACAAACTATACACTAAACATTACACTACTGTATGAGACTACTCTGAGTTAGTCAGCCAGCATGTAGGGTCCAGCCCACTGGCCTTCAGGGCCGGCCCGGGCCCCATCCATCAGAGAACCAAGTTCTTGGCCCCCCAGGGCCTTCTGGCTCCTTCCAGAAGGCCTCCATGTGTGAGCTGACAGGCCTCAGCTGTGTGTGTATGTTAGCAGGTCTTCTACATTCTACAGGATAGGGGTAGCTGTGTGTGTATGTTAGCAGGTCTTCTACATTCTACAGGATAGAGGCAGCTGTGTGTGTATGTTAGCAGGTCTTCTACATTCTACAGGATAGAGGCAGCTGTGTGTGTATGTTAGCAGGTCTTCTACATTCTACAGGATAGAGGTAGCTGTGTGTGTATGTTAGCAGGTCTTCTACATTCTACAGACTGGCCCGAGCTGTGTGTGTATGTTAGCAGGTCTTCTACATTCTACAGACTGGCCCGAGCTGTGTGTGTATGTTAGCAGGTCTTCTACATTCTACAGGATAGGGGTAGCTGTGTGTGTATGCTAGCAGGTCTTCTACATTCTACAGGATAGAGGCAGCTGTGTGTGTATGTTAGCAGGTCTTCTACATTCTACAGGATAGAGGCAGCTGTGTGTGTATGTTAGCAGGTCTTCTACATTCTACAGGATAGGGGTAGCTGTGTGTGTATGTTAGCAGGTCTTCTACATTCTACAGGATAGAGGCAGCTGTGTGTGTATGTTAGCAGGTCTTCTACATTCTACAGGATAGAGGCAGCTGTGTGTGTATGTTAGCAGGTCTTCTACATTCTACAGGATAGAGGCAGCTGTGTGTATATGTTAGCAGGTCTTCTACATTCTACAGACTGGCCCCAGCTGTGTGTATATGTTAGCCGGTCTTCTACATTCTACAGACTGGCCCCAGCTGTGTGTGTATGTTAGCAGGTCTTCTACATTCTACAGACTGGCCCCAGCTGTGTGTGTATGTTAGCAGGTCTTCTACATTCTACAGACTGGCCCCAGCTGTGTGTATATGTTAGCAGGTCTTCTACATTCTACAGACTGGCCCCAGCTGTGTGTATGTTAGCAGGTCTTCTACATTCTACAGACTGGCCCCAGCTGTGTGTGTATGTTAGCAGGTCTTCTACATTCTGGTAGCTGCAATACTCACTGACTTGTGGCCTTTCTAGAGATCGCGTGCTGCTTTCATCTGCCACTAGAAAGAAAATACAGAGAGAGGATGAGAGAGGGGTCAGGACCAGTCAGAGAGGAGAGGACAGGGAGAGGGGTCAGGACCAGTCAGAGAGGAAAGGGCAGGGAGAGGTGTCAGGACCAGTCAGAGAGGAGAGGACAGGGAGAGGGGTCAGGACCAGTCAGAGAGGACAGGGAGAGGGGTCAGGACCAGTCAGAGAGGAGAGGACAGGGAGAGGGGTCAGGACCAGTCAGAGAGGAGAGGACAGGGAGAGGGGTCAGGACCAGTCAGAGAGGAGAGGACAGGGAGAGGGGTCAGGACCAGTCAGAGAGGAGAGGGCAGGGAGAGGGGTCAGGACCAGTCAGAGAGGAGAGGGCAGGGAGAGGGGTCAGGACCAGTCAGAGAGGAGAGGACAGGGAGAGGGGTCATGACCAGTCAGAGAGGAGAGGACAGGGAGAGGGGTCAGGACCAGTCAGAGAGGACAGGGAGAGGGGTCAGGACCAGTCAGAGAGGACAGGGAGAGGGGTCAGGACCAGTCAGAGAGGAGAGGACAGGGAGAGGGGTCAGGACCAGTCAGAGAGGAGAGGACAGGGAGAGGGGTCAGGACCAGTCAGAGAGGAGAGGACAGGGAGAGGGGTCAGGACCAGTCAGAGAGGAGAGGACAGGGAGAGGGGTCAGGACCAGTCAGAGAGGAGAGGGCAGGGAGAGGGGTCAGGACCAGTCAGAGAGGAGAGGACAGGGAGAGGGGTCAGGACCAGTCAGAGAGGAGAGGACAGGGAGAGGGGTCAGGACCAGTCAGAGAGGACAGGGAGAGGGGTCAGGACCAGTCAGAGAGGATAGGGACAGGGAGAGGGGAGAGGAGGGGAGTGAAGGGGCGAGTATAGGAGAAAGGGGATCAAGCCAGGAAGGAGAGAAGAGGCAAAGAGGAACCAGGAGGGACGAGGTATACCCCTTAGCCCTGCTCGGGTTATGTTTTAAGGAGTAGTCATTTCAGACACATGGCCAACTGGGAGGTTTGTGATCAGTAGACACACTGCCCTCGCCTCAGGGACACACTGATAACATCTCTGAGCTGGTGTGTGTGTGTGCGTGTGTTTGTGTCTACTCAGTGAGTGTGTGTGTGTGTTTGTGTCTGCAGAGTAAGTGGGAGGTGTGTGTTGAGTGGTGTGTGTTCACACCTGGGGGAAGCTATGAGTGGACAGCCGGTTGGGAGGGAGGGAGGGAGGGAGGGAGGGAGGGAGGGAGGGAGGGAGGGAGGGAGGGAGGGAGGGAGGGAGGGAGGGAGGGAGGGAGGGAGGGAGGGCTGACTATTGGTCTGACTGTATTCCCTCTCTTTTCTCCACAGTGATAGCCTAAGTCTCAAATGGCACACTATTAGCCCCCACAGGGCTCAGGTCTAAACTAGTTCACTATATAGGGAATAGGGCTCTGGTCTATTGTAGTGCACTATATAGGGAATAGGGCTCTGGTCTATTGTAGTGCACTATATAGGGAATAGGGCTCTGGTCTAAAGTAGTGCACTTTATAGGGAATAGGGCTCTGGTCTAAAGTAGAGCACTATATCGGGAATAGGGCCCTGGTCTAAAGTAGTGCACTATATAGGGAATAGGGCTCTGGTCTAAAGTAGTGCACTATATAGGGAAAAGCGCACTGGTCTAAAGTAGTGCACTATATAGGGAATAGGGTGACATTTGGGACATACACACTGAGTAGTGTTCCTCTGTCCTCTACAGTGAAAAAACAATATGGAGGACACTACAGCTGGACGAGCAAACAGAGAGAAGGAGCAGAGCAGCCGCCTACTGCTTTGCTTTGTTGTCTTTGGTCTGTTAAACAAACTACTTTTCAAACAGAGGTGTCAGGAACCATCTTGTTTCATCTAAGATCTTTGGTCTGTTAAACAAACTACTTTTCAAACAGAGGTGTCAGGAACCATCTTGTTTCATCTAAGATCTTTGGTCTGTTAAACAAACTACTTTTCAAACAGAGGTGGCAGGAACCATCTTGTTTCATCTAAGATCTTTGGTCTGTTAATTGAACAAACTACTTTTCAAACAGAGGTGGCAGGAACCATCTTGTTTCATCTAAGATCTTTGGTCTGTTAATTAAACAAACTACTTTTCAAACAGAGGTAGCAGGAACCATCTTGTTTCATCTAAGATCTTTGGTCAGTTAAACAAACTACTTTTCAAACAGAGGTGGCAGGAACCATCTTGTTTCATCTATGATCTTTGGTCTGTTAATTAAACAAACTACTTTTCAAACAGAGGTGGCAGGAACCGTCTTGTTTCATCTAAGATCTTTGGTCTGTTAAACAAACTACTTTTCAAACAGAGGTGGCAGGAACCATCTTGTTTCATCTATGATCTTTGGTCTGTTAATTAAACAAACTACTTTTCAAACAGAGGTGGCAGGAACCGTCTTGTTTCATCTAAGATCTTTGGTCTGTTAAACAAACTACTTTTCAAACAGAGGTGGCAGGAACCATCTTGTTTCATCTATGATCTTTGGTCAGTTAAACAAACTACTTTTCAAACAGAGGTGGCAGGAACCATCTTGTTTCATCTAAGATCTTTGGTCTGTTAAACAAACTACTTTTCAAACAGAGGTGGCAGGAACCATCTTGTTTCATCTAAGATCTTTGGTTTGTGAAACCTACATTCACAAACGGAGGTGGAAGGGAAACATAACAACAGCATACAAACCAAGTCTGTTACCGGCAGCCATTGCAGTGAGTTACTGAAGAAAGGCTAGCACGTTTTCCTTCACATCCTATGACTCTAACGTACATATTATTTCTCTCTCCCTCAGAGTGGTGTGAAGTAAATTTTCGTGCCACTGAATTCCCCCTTCTCTCCCTGTTCTCACCGCAGAGCCCAGCTCTAACTGAGAACACATGTTGTTCCAGCCGAGGCAGAGTAAGGCGAGGCAGCAAGTGGCTTGTTTCTCATTTCAAGGGTATTTACTGTTGTGTGTGTGTGTGTGTGTGTGTGTGTGTGTGTGGTGGGGGTGGGGGGGGGCACAGATGTGTGACCACATACGCCTCTGCCTTTGTGAGTAACAGCATGTCAAGAAGCCCAGTCAGACTTGCCTCTTCAGCACACTTGCACTTTCTGCCACGTTTAGACAGAATTAACTAGGACACAAATCATGTCTGGTAACGTAGGCTGCACCACAGACACCTAGAAATACCATATACGTGTCTCTCCATAACTGTGTTCCCCAATGCTGTTCCCTATATAGTAAACATATCTTAAACAGAGTCCTATGTGCCCCTATATAGTAGTGAATAGTGATGATGACTCTACCTCCTGTAGTGAATAGTGATGAGGACTCTACCTCCTGTAGTGAGTAGTGATGATGACTCTACCTCTTGAAGTGAATAGTGATGACTCTACCTCCTGTAGTGAATAGTGATGACTCTACCTCCTGTAGTGAATAGTGATGACTCTACCTCCTGTAGTGAATAGTGATGACTCTATCTCCTGTAGAGAATAGTGATGACTCTACCTCCTGTAGTGAATAGTGATGACTCTACCTCCTGTAGTAAATAGTGATGATGACTCTACCTCCTGTAGTGAATAGTGATGATGGCTCTACCTCCTGTAGTGAATAGTGATGACTCTACCTCCTGTAGTGAATAGTGATGACTCTACCTCATGTAGTGAATAGTGATGATGACTCTACCTCCTGTAGTGAATAGTGATGATGACTCAACATCATGTAGTGAATAGTGATGATGACTCTACCTCCTGTAGTGAATGGTGATGAAAATGAGTGCACTAAATAACGCACACTAGAGCATCCCAAAAAGAGAGAGATCCAAATATGGAAACCTAATGAAGCGTGAAATTCTGCACAATCCAGTGTTTAAAAAAAAGAACTATTCTCTCTCTCTCTCTCTCTCTCTCTCTCTCTCTCTCTCTCTCTCTCTCTCTCTCTCTCTCTCTCTCTCTCTCTCTCTCTCTCTCTCTCTCTCTCTCTCTCTCTCTCTCTCTCTCTCTCTCTCTCTCAGGGAGGAGAGGAAAAATATGTTATAGGGTCATCCATAGCTAATATGTGGAAAAGTGCTGCAGTGTTCTGTTTTAATGACGTGAATTCCATTTTTAGAGCGATCAGACCCATCAAACATCTTTCAAATGTTATTCCCCACTGATCCCCTTCTTCTCCTCCTCCGTCTCTCCCCTTCCCCTCCTTGTCCTCCCTCTCTCTCCTCCTCCCCCTCTCCCCTTCTGCTCCTCCCTCTCTCTTCCCCTCCTTCTCTCCCCTTTTCCTCCCTCTGTCTCCTCCTCCCCCTCTCCCCTTCTCCTCCACCCTCTCTCTTCCCCTCCTTGTCCTCCCTCTCTCTTCCCCTCCTCGTCCGCCCTCTCTCCTCCCCTCCTTCTCTCCCCTTCTACTCCTCCCTCTCTCTTCCACTCCTTCTCTCCCCTTCTCCTCCTCCCTCTCTCCTCCTCCCTCCCTCTCTATCCTCCTTCTCCTCCTCCCTCTCTCCTCCTCCCTCTCTTCCCCTCCTTGTCCTCCCTCTCTCTTCCCCTCCTTCTCTCCCCTTCTGCTCCTCCCTCTCACTTCCCCTCCTTCTCTCCCCTTCTCCTCCTCCCTCTCTCTCCTCCTCCCTCTCTCTCCTCCTCTCTCTCTACCCTTGTCCTACTCCCTCTCTCTCCCCCTCCTTGTCCTCCTCCCTCTCTCTGCCCCTCCTTCTCTCCCCTCCAGCCAACAGCCCAGCAGGCAGAGAGCACACATCTCCCACCCTCTCATTCCTCTATCCTGTCCTCCTTCCGTCATTCTCATCTCTACATGGTCAACTCCTTGTATCACTCTTTAAAAGTGCCCATCATCACCCCCATCATCACCCCCATCATCACCCCCATCATCACCCCCATCGTCACCCCCATCATCCTCCCATGTACATATATTTTTGGATTACCGACTGTTATTGACTGTACGTTTGTTAATTCATTGTGTAACTAACTCTATGTTGTTGTTCGTGTCTCACTGCTTTGCTTTATCTTGGCCAGGTCGCAGTTGTAAATGAGAACTTGTTCTCAACTGGCCTACCTGGTTAAATAAAGGTGAAATAAATATAAATATGTATATTTTATATATATATATATATATATATATATATATATATATATATATATATATATATATCTTTAATATGGCTGCATCCCTGCCAAGTCATGTGAAATCCATAGATTAGGGCCTAATTGAATTGATTTAAATTCACTGATTTCCTTAAATGAACTGTAACTTTTTGTAAAAGCGTTTGAAATTGTTGCATGTTGCGTTTTCTATGTTTTTGTTGGTAGGAAGCATCCAAAAGAATCCATGTTGCTCAAGTGGCCCCCACCACCATCTGTACAATTAACATGAAACACTGCATTTCCTTCCCAAGCTGCATCACACCTGTCTGGTCCCAAGACGACCACTGACACTGCTGAAACTAAGACCTGTAGGGTTCAGGTAGAACACCATTAGACTCTAACACCAGAGGTATAAGAGACCCAGATACGGTCTAGATATATCCCATCACATCTGCTCCAATCAGTAGGAATAATCCACTAACTCTTCCACCCACTAAAACTCCTCTCTCTCCACTGAGAGTTACTTATAAACTAACTCCTCTAAACTCCCCTCTCTCCTCAGAGTTAATCATAAACTAACTCCTAAACTCCCCTCTCCCCTGAGAGTTACTCATAAACTAACTCCTCTAAACTCCCCTCTCCACTGAGAGTTAATCATAAACTAACTCCTCTAAACTCCCCTCTCCCCTGAGAGTTAATCATAAACTAACTCCTCTAAACTCCCCTCTCCCCTGAGAGTTACTTATAAACTAACTCCTCTAAACTCATATCTCTCTCCCCTGAGAGTTACTCATAAACTAACTCCTCTAAACTCCCCTCTCCCCTGAGAGTTAATCATAAACTAACTCCTCTAAACTCCCCTCTCCCCTGAGAGTTAATCATAAACTAACTCCTCTAAACGCCTCTCTCATCTAAGTTACTCATGAACTAACTCCTCTAAACTCCCCTCTCCCCTGAGAGTTACTTATAAACTAACTCCTCTAAACTGAGAGTTAATCATAAACTAACTCCTAAACTCCCCTCTCCCCTGAGAGTTACTCATAAACTAACTCCTCTAAACTCCCCTCTCTCCTGAGAGTTAATCATAAACTAACTCCTCTAAACTCCTCTCTCTCTCCCCTGAGAGTTAATCATAAACTAACTCCTAAACTCCCCTCTCTCCTGAGAGTTAATCATAAACTAACTCCTAAACTCCTCTCTCCCCTGAGAGTTAATCATAAACTAACTCCTCTAAACTCCCCTCTCCCCTGAGAGTTAATCATGAACTAACTCCTCTAAACTCCTCTCTCTCTCCCCTGAGAGTTAATCATAAACTAACTCCTAAACTCCCCTCTCTCCTGAGAGTTAATCATAAACTAACTCCTAAACTCCTCTCTCCCCTGAGAGTTAATCATAAACTAACTCCTCTAAACTCCCCTCTCCCCTGAGTTACTTATAAACTAACTCCTCTCTCCCCTGAGAGTTACTTATAAACTAACTCCTAAACTCCTCTCTCCCCTGAGAGTTACTTCATTTTATAAACCGGGTGGTTCGAGCCCTGAATGTTGATTGGCTGAAAGCAGTGGTATATCAGACCGTATATCATGGGTATGACAAACAAATGTCTATTTACTGCTCTAATGACGTTGGTAACTAGTTTACAACAGTAATAAGTCACCTCTGAGGTTTGTGATACATAACCGATATACCACGGGTTAAGGGTATATTGGTGTTGCATTGTGCATCAGAACACCTCTTAGCCGTGGTATGTTGGCCATATACCACACCTCCTGGCCTTATTGCTTAAATCGTAGGTTTCATCTCTGCACCAAAGGTCTCTATCTCTGTCCCAAAGGTCTCATTTTACATACACTAAGTTTACATACAAGTTTACATACACTAAGCTGACTGTGCCTTTAAACAGCTTGGAAAATTCCAGAAAATTATGTCATGCCTTAATAAGCTTCTGATTGAGTCAATTGGAGGTGTAATTGGAGGTGTACCTGTGGAGGTGTACCTGTGGATGTATTTCAAGGCCTACCTTCAAACTGGCTCTTCACTTGACAGCACGAGAAAATCAAAGAATTGGACTGGTGCCCTTCACAAAATATGAAAAGGATGTGGATATATTGAAGCAACATCTCAAGACAACATCTCAAGACAACATCTCAAGACAACAAATGGACAATGACCCCAAGCATACTTCCAAAGTTGTGGCAAAATGGTTTATGGAAAACAAAGTCAAGGTATTGGAGTGGTCATCACAAAGCCCTGACCTCAATCCTTTAGGAAATATGTGGGCTGAACTGAAAAAGAGTGTGCGAGCAAGGAGGCCTACAAACCTGACTCTATTACACCAGCTCTGTCAGGAGGAATGGGCCAAAATTCACCCAACTTATTGTGGGAAGCTTGTGGAAGGCTACCTGAAATATTTGACCCAAGTTAAACAATTTAAAGGCAATGCTACCAAATACTAATTGAGTGTATGTGTAACAGTTTTCGTCTGGTGAAGGAGAAGAGGACCAAGGTGCAGCGTGGTAAGTGTTCATTTTAATAATCAAAATAAACTGAACACTGAAATGACAAAAATAATAAAGAGCGAAACAGTTCTGTAAGGAATACTCACAAAACAGAAAACAATCACCCACAACCAAAATGGGGAATACAGGCTGCCTAAGTATGATTCTCAATCAGAGACAACCAGGCTGCCTAAGTATGATTCTCAATCAGAGACAACCAGGCTGCCTAAGTATGATTCTCAATCAGAGACAACCAGGCTGCCTAAGTATGATTCTCAATCAGAGACAACCAGGCTGCCTAAGTATGATTCTTAATCAGAGACAACCAGGCTGCCTAAGTATGATTCTCAATCAGGGACAACGATCGACAGCTGCCTCTGATTGAGAACCCTACCCGGCCAAACACAGAAATACAACATAGAAAAAGAACATAGACTACCCACCCCAACTCACGCCCTGACCAAACTAACACACAGACATAATAAAGGAACTAAGGTCAGAACGTGACAGTATGTCAACTTTTGACCCACTGGGAATGCGATGAAAGAAATAAAAGCTGAAATAAATCATTCTCTCTACTATTATTCTGACATTTCACATTCTTAAAATAAAGTGGTGATCCTAACTGACCTAAGGCAGGGAAATTTGACTAGGATTAAATGTCAGCAATCGTGAAAAACCGAGTTTAAATGTAGTTGGCTAAGGTGTATGTAAACATCCGACTTCAACTGTATATAGGGAATAGGGTTCCAAATGGAACGCAATCAGCCTTTGTTATTATTGTGCCAAGATTAATAGTAGCGTTGTAAAGTTGTTTGTAAAGTTTATATTCTTCATGAACTAATGTAAAAGTTTCTATTCTTCATGAACTAACGTAATGTTTCGACTCCTCATGTACTAATGTAAAGTTACTATTCTTCATGAACTAACGTAATGTTTTGATTCTTCATGAACTAATGTAAAGTTACTATTCTTTATGAACTAATGTCAAGTTACTATTCTTCATGAACTAATGTAAAGTTTATATTCTTCATGAACTAATGTAAAGTTTCTATTCTTCATGAACTAATGTAAAGTTTATATTCTTCATGAACTAATGTAAAGTTTATATTCTTCATGAACTAATGTACAGTTTATATTCTTCATGAACTAATGTACAGTTTATATTCTTCATGAACTAATGTAAAGTTTATATTCCTCATGAACTAATGTAAAGTTTCCATTCTTTATGAACTAATGAAAAGTTTCTATTCTTTATGAACTAATGAAAAGTTTATATTCTTTATGAACTAACATAATATTTATATTCTTCATGGACTAACGGGGGATGGTGGTTTTTGTCTAGATAGTATTAATCTCAGATCAAAGAACATCCAATTTCATCCCCAGCTACACAGATGCAACTAGATTATTTCAGGTTTTTATGCAGGACCAAATGAAAGAGCTCTGCTCTGCTCTGCTCTGCTCTGTCTGTCTGTCTGTCTGTCTGTCTGTCTGTCTGTCTGTCTGTCTGTCTGTACACACACGCGGGGGGTTAAAAGCCCATACCGTCCATCCCATCGCCTTATATTAAATCACGACCCAGAAATACATTCACAAGTGTTTGTTTAAGTGTTTGGTTAGTATGCAGTCACGTGAGGCAGATCTGTCCGCTTTTCAAATGGCACCCTATACCCTTTATAGTGAACTACTTTTGACCAGGGCCCATAGGGCTCTACACCACTTTTGACCAGGTCCCCATACTGCACTACGTAGAGAAACAATGGTGTCATTTGAGACAGCCTCTGCTGTGCGTCTTCCCTCTAAATACATCTAAGCGATAGGCCTGCTTGCTATTGTAGTTATTAGATTGAGGCGATATGGGAAGGTAAAACACAGATTAATCTGGTTATGTTTGAGGGGGGCCATTGATCGGCCTCCAAACATGCACTTAGCTGCGTCAATCACCATTTAATATCAAAAAGAGATTACAGAGGCCCTTCCTAAGTGCCTGGTGGATGTTGGAGACATTTAATATATAAAAAAAAATAGATTACTGGGCCTCTCTAAGTGCCTGTTGGATGTTGGGGCCCCACACTCTGGGGAAAATAAAAAGCCATGCATGGGGAATGCTTTTAGAGGGGGGGATGAAGGGGGGGGGGGACGAAGGGGGTGATGGTGGGATGGGAGGATGATGGGGTGGTGGAGGATGATGGGGTGGTGGGGGATGATGGGGGTGGATGGGAGGATGATGGGAGGGTGATGGAGTGATAGGGGATGATGGGGTGGATGGGAGGATGATGGGGGTGGATGGGAGGATGATGGGGGTGACGGGAGGATGATGGGGTGGTGGGGGATGATGGGGGTGGATCGGAGGATGATGGGAGGGTGATGGGGTGATAGGGGATGATGGGGTGGATGGGAGGATGATGGGGTGGGGTAGACGAAGGGGATGATGGGGTGGATGTGAGGATGATGGGGTGATGGGGGTTGATGGGGTGATGATGGGGGTGGATGGGAGGATGATGGGGGAGATGGGAGGAAAGGGGGTGGATGGGAGGATGATGGAGTGATGGGGGTGGATGGGAGGATGATGGGGTGGTGGGGGATGATGGGGGTGGATGTGAGGATGATGGGGGTGGATGGGAGGATAATGGGGGTGGATCGGAGGATGATGGAGTGGTGGGGGATGATGGGGGTGGATGGGAGGATGATGGGGTGGATGGGAGGATGATGGGGTGGATGGGAGGATGATGGGGTGGATGGGAGGATGATGGGTTGGGGGGGTGAAGGGGGTGATGGTGGGATGGTAGGATGATGGGTGGTGGGGGATGATGGGGGTGGATGGGAGGATGATGGGAGGGTGATGGGGTGATAGAGGATGATGGGGGTGGATGGGAGGATGATGGGGTGATAAGGGATGATGGGGTGGATGGGAGGATGAAGGGTTGGTGGGGGGTGATGGTGGGATGGGAGGATGATGGGGTGATAGGGGATGATGGGGTGGATGGGAGGATGATGGGGTGGATGGGAGGATGATGGGGGAGAAGGGGGGATGGGAGGATGATGGGAGGATGGGAGGATGATGGGAGGGTGATGGAGTAATAGGGAATGATGGGGTGGATGGGAGGATGATGGGTTGGTGGGGAGTGATGGTGTGATGGGAGAATGATGGGGTGGTGGGGGACGATATGGTAGGATGATGGGGTGGTGGGGGACGATATGGGAGGATGATTGGAGGGTGATAGGGGATGATGGGGGTGGATGGGAGGATGATGGTGGTGATGGGAGGATGATGTGGGAGGTTTGAGGATGATGGGGTGGTGGGGGATGATGGGGGTGGATGGGAAGATGATTTGGGTGGATGGGAGGATGATGGGGGTGATGGGAGGATGATGTGGGGGATGGGAGGTGGATGGGGTGGGGGGGGGCGAAGGGGGTGATGGTGGGATGGGAGGATGATGGGGTGGTGGGGGATGATATGGGAGGATGATGGGAGGGTGATGGGGTGTTAGGGGATGATGGTGGTGATGGGAGGATGATGTGTGAGATGGGAGGATGATGGGGGTGATGGGAGGATGATGGGGGATGATGGTGGTGATGGGAGGATGATGGGGGTGATGGGAGGATGAGAAAGTAGTGGAGGATGATGGGGTAGTGGAGGAATAGGGGATGATGGGAGGATGATGGGGGTGATGCTGGGAAGATGGGGGAGGGGATGCTTTCGCAGCAGGGGGAGGGGGGGTGACTCCCTATTCTCTCTTCTTGTCTTGGAGCAGATGTGCATCACAGATGGTCGGCCGGTTTACTTTAATCATTGATTGATCAAATGTAGCCCTTCCTCCCTACTGACCATCCTACTGACCATCCTACTGACCATCCTGCTGACCATCCTGGTGACCATCCTACTGACCATCCTACTGACCATCCTGCTGACCATCCTGCTGACTATACTGGTGACCATCCTGCTGACCATCCTGGTGACCATCCTGTTGACCATCCTGCTGACCATCCTGCTGACCATCCTGCTAACCAAACTACTGACCATCCTGCTGACCATCCTGCTGACCATCCTGCTGACCATCCTACTGACCATCCTGCTGACCATCCTGCTGACCATCCTGGTGACCATCCTGTTGACCATCCTGCTGACCATCCTGCTGACCATCCTGCTAACCAAACTACTGACCATCCTGCTGACCATCCTGCTGACCATCCTGCTGACCATCCTGCTAACCAAACTACTGACCATCCTGCTGACCATCCTGCTGACCATCCTGCTGACCATCCTACTGACCATCCTACTGACCATCCTGCTGACCATCCTACTGACCATCCTGCTGCCCATCCTGCTGACCATCCTGCTGCCCATCCTGCTGACCATCCTGCTGACCATCCTACTGACCATCCTGCTGACAACACATCGATACATCTGAAAATCTACGAGGCCTTTCCACTGGAGCACTCTGCTCATAGAGCCCTCTCCAGTCTACACAATCAGCCAGACATGCTGAAAGGAGATATGATCTGTCTGCGTGTCGTTATGGGACGAGAGGGTTGTGGGACTTATCGACTTATTGTTTGTTTACTGCAGATGTTTTTGTTTATTGCGGCTGTTGTTTGTTTATTGCGGCTGTTGTTTGTTTATTGCGGCTGTTGTTTGTTTATTGCGGCTGTTGTTTGTTTATTGCGGCTGTTGTTTGTTTTTTGCGGCTGTGACTGCGCTCAAATCTGCTTCATACGCTCTTTAATATACACAGATGACATGGGAATACAGGCCTGCAATACGCACGCACGCACGCACGCACGCACGCACGCACGCACGCACGCACGCACGCACGCACGCACGCACGCACGCACGCACGCACGCACGCACGCACGCACGCACGCACGCACGCACGCACGCACGCACGCACGCACGCACGCACGCACGCACGCACGCACGCACGCACGCACGCACGCACGCACGCACGCACGCACGCACGCACGCACGCACGCACGCACGCACGCACGCACGCACACACACACACACACACACACACACACACACACACACACACACACACACACACACACACACACACACACACACACACACACACACACACACACACACACACACACACACACACACACACACACACACACACACACCATTATGACCATTATAAATGAAATGCATTGAAATGCTGTGTTGGAGCTGTTAACAAACCTCCCTGTCTCTCTCAGGAATAGCCTCTTACGTCTAACCCTCCTCATCTCTGCCATTGACCCCAAGTAGACACTGTCTAAGAACTC
>NC_092168.1:49363925-49433925 GCF_045791955.1 Oncorhynchus clarkii lewisi | reverse complement strand
CAATCACATTCTACCTCCCTCCATCTCTCAATCACATTCTACCTCCCTCCCTCCATCTCTCTGTCAATCACATTCTACCTCCCTCCCTCCATCTCTCTATCAATCACATTCTACCTCCCTCCCTCCATCTCTCTATCAATCACATTCTACCTCCCTCCATCTCTCTATCAATCACATTCTACCTCCCTCCCTCCATCTCTCTATCAATCACATTCTACCTCCCTCCATCTCTCTATCAATCACATTCTACCTCCCTCCATCTCTCTATCAATCACATTCTACCTCCCTCCCTCCATCTCTCTATCAATCACATTCTACCTCCCTCCATCTCTCTCGATCTAGAAAAAGGCAGTTTGTTAATACATCTCACCGATCTTGTTGGTACAGAACATAATATAACTGATCTCTGGTTAGCTGGGGCTTTTTGGTACAGAACAGAATATAACTATATAGCATGATGATAATACCCCCTGCTTTAACACAGAGATACATCATCTAGAGCAGCATGATGATAATACCCCCTGCTTTAACACAGATATACATCATCTAGACAGGAACTGGATTATGTATTTAGCTTCGTTAACACAAGTGCTCTTCCCCACGCAGGGTTAAGCGTCCTCTTATATCCTAATATTAGGACATGTCTATATGATTAGTGTGTGTGTGTGTGTGTGTACGTGTGTGTGCGTGTGTGCGCGTGTGTGTGTACGTGCGTGCGTGTGTGTACGTGTGTGTACGTGTGTGTACGTGTGTGTACGTGTGTGTGCGTGTGTGTGTGCGTGCGTGCGTGTGCGTGTGTGTGCGTGTGTGTGTGCGTGTGCGTGTGTGTACGTGTGTGTGCGTGTGTGTGCGTGTGTGTGTGTGTGTGTGTACGTGCGTGCGTGCACGGTGCTGATATGTATAACAGCTCGATGTCCTACTGGGTTTAAGTCATAAAACGGATGTGTACTGAACCATCCCTGAGAAAGGAGTCCAAACAGACTGATTCAAAACACTGTCTCTTCTGAACGTCAGTTAAACCTCTTTATACTCCACGGGTCATCAGTATGTATGTATGTATGTAATATATATATATATATTTTCTTACTCTCCCAAGATGGCATAGCAGTTCAGACGTATTTTTGTCCTCGTCCTGTCGTGTCCCGTATATATATATATATTTACAACTTTTTTTTCACATACATTTTTAATTTTCCAAAAACTCATCTTCAGAACACTCTCCTGCAATCCGTTTCACCAATTTATATTTATATAAAAAAGTATTATTTACCTCAGATCTGTGATCCTCCGAGAGGCTAGCCAGAAATTAGCCAGAAGCTAGCCGGGAGCTAGCCAGGAGCTGGTCCAGAACCTACTCTGAAGCTGGTTCAGGGGCTAGTTCAGAAGCTAGTTAGCTTACTTACTGGCTAATCGTTGGTACTCAGCTGAACACGGTTTGTGGACATCGGCTGTCCTTTGGCTCGAGAATCTATCGCCAGTTTTGTACGGCGCGGTGCAGCGCAGCGCGGCTCGGAGCGGAACATATCGGACCAATTTCTCTCTCCATGTCCCTGGATTTCGGCCGCTGGCTCTGGACGTCCATGCCTGGATCTCGCAGCTAGCTAGCTGCTATCCGTGTGACTATCGGCTTTCGTCGATTCCGGAGCTAACATCAATTGTTCCGGAGCTAGCCAGCTGAAGAGTTCCATCAATCACTCCTGGGCTGCAGTCACCTATTTTGCTGCCTACGCGGAGCCACACCGGGCCTTCACGGCTAGACTGCCGACGTTGTCTACCCGAGGGAACTGTCCGGCTGGCTCCTCCGGCGCAACGTTGCCTGGGCGCTCATCTGCGGCCTGCTAGCCGTTGGCTATCTTATCAGCTGCTATCTGAATAGACAATCGGACAATTTTTATTTTATTTTTATTTATTCATTTATTTTTCTTCTTGGGCCTCTATAACTATATCTATTGTTTTTATTTTTGTTGTTGTTGTGTGATTTGGATTCATCCCCTCTACCACACGGAAACCCACTAATCTACTGACGGAACGCAAGAGTTGGCTAATAACAGACCTCCATCTTATGCTAGCTTGCTCCTATGCTAGCTTGCTACCGATTTAGCTGTCTAAATCGCCGTGACCCCCAGCCAACCTCTCCACTCACTGGACCCTTTTGATCACTCGACTGAGCATGCCTCTCCTTCATGTCAATATGCCTTGTCCATTGCTGTTCTGGTTAGTGTTTATTGGCTTATTTCACTGTAGAGCCTCTAGTCCTGCTCATTATACCTTATCCAACCTATTAGTTCCACCACCCACACATGCAATGACATCTCCTGGTTTCAATGATGTTTCTAGAGACAATATCTCTCTCTTTATCACTCAATACCTAGGTTTACCTCCACTGTATTCACATCCTACCTTACCTTTGTCTGTACATTATACCTTGATGCTATTTTATCGCCCCCAGAAACCTCCTTTTACTCTCTGTTCCAGACGTTCTAAACGACCAATTCTTATTGCTTTTAGCCGCACCCTTATTCTACTACTACTCTGTTCATCTGGCGATGTAGAGGTGAATCCCGGCCCTGCAGTGCCTAGCTTCACTCCTATTCCCCAGGCGCTCTCTTTTGACGACTTCTGTAACCGTAATAGCCTTGGTTTCGTGCATGTTAACATTAGAAGCCTCCTCCCTAAGTTTGTTCTATTCACTGCTTTAGCACACTCTGCCAACCCGGATGTTCTAGCTGTGTCTGAATCCTGGCTTAGGAAGACCACCAAAAATTCAGACATTTTAATTCCAAACTACAACATTTTCAGACAAGATAGAACTGCCAAAGGGGGCGGTGTTGCAATCTACTGCAAAGATAGCCTGCAGAGTTCTGTCCTACTATCCAGGTCTGTACCCAAACAATTTGAACTTCTACTTTTAAAAATCCACCTCTCTAAAAACAAGTCTCTCACCGTTGCCGCCTGCTATAGACCACCCTCTGCCCCCAGCTGTGCTCTGGACACCATATGTGAACTGATTGCCCCCCATCTATCTTCAGAGCTTGTGCTGCTAGGCAACCTAAATTGGAACATGCTTAACACCCCAGCCATCCTACAATCTAAACTTGATGCCCTCAACCTCACACAAATTATCAATGAACCTACCAGGTACCTCCCCAAAGCCTTAAACACGGGCACCCTCATAGATATCATCCTAACCAACTTGCCCTCTAAATACACCTCTGCTGTTTTCAACCAAGATCTCAGCGATCACTGCCTCATTGCCTGCATCCGTAATGGGTCAGCGGTCAAACGACCTCCACTCATCACTGTAAAACGCTCCCTGAAACACTTCAGCGAGCAGGCCTTTCTAATCGACCTGGCCGGGGTATCCTGGAAGGATATTGATCTCATCCGGTCAGTAGAGGATGCCTGGATATTTTTTAGAAATGCCTTCCTAACCATCTTAAATAAACATGCCCCATTCAAGAAATTTAGAACCAGGAATAGATATAGCCCTTGGTTCTCCCCAGACCTGACTGCCCTTAACACAGTATCCAAAGAAGGGCCAGAAGTATACAGAATGGTGTCGTCTGCATAGAGGTGGATCAGAGACTCACCAGCAGCAAGAGCGACCTCATTGATGTATACAGAGAAGAGAGTCGGTCCAAGAATTGAACCCTGTGGCACCCCCATAGAGACTGCCAGAGGTCCGGACAGCAGACCCTCCGATTTGACACACTGAACTCTATCAGAGAAGTAGTTGGTGAATCATTTGAGAAACCAAGGCTGTCGAGTCTGCCGATGAGGATGTGGTGATTGACAGAGTCAAAAGCCTTGGCCAGATCAATGAATACGGCTGCACAGTAATGTTTCTTATCGATGGCGGTTAAGATATCATTTATTACCTTGAGCGTGGCTGAGGTGCACCCATGACCAGCTCTGAAACCAGATTGCATAGCAGAGAAGGTATGGTGAGATTCGAAATGGTCGGTAATCTGTTTGTTGACTTGGCTTTCGAAGACCTTAGAAAGGCATGGTAGGATAGATATAGGTCTGTAGCAGTTTGGGTCAAGAGTGTCACCCCCTTTGAAGAGGGGGATGACCGCAGCTGCTTTCCAATCTTTGGGAATCTCAGACGACACGAAAGAGAGGTTGAACAGGCTAGTAATAGGGGTGGCAACAATTTTGGCAGATAATTTTAGAAAGAAAGGGTCCAGATTGTCTAGCCCGGCTGATTTGTAGGGGTCCAGATTTTGCAGCTCATTCAGAACATCAGCTGAGCAGATTTGGGAGAAGGAGAAATGGGGAAGGCTTGGGCGAGTTGTTGTGGGGGGTGCAGTGCTGTTGACCGGGGTAGGAGTAGCCAGGTGGAAAGCATGGCCAGCCGTAGAAAAATGCTTATTGAAATTCTCAATTATGGTGGATTTATCAGTGGTGACAGTGTTTCCTATCTTCAGTGCAGTGGGCAGCTGGGAGGAGGGGTTCTTATTCTCCATGGACTTTACAGTGTCCCAGAACTTTTTTGTGTTAGTGTTGCAGGAAGCAAATTTCTGCTTGAAAAAGCTAGCCTTGGCTTTTCTAACTGCCTGTGTATAATGGTTTCTAGCTTCCCTGAACAGCTGCATATCACGGGGGCTGTTCGATGCTAATGCAGAACGCCATAGGATGTTTTTTTGACCATTTTTTTTTTGACCAGACGCAGACGTCTCAAGTATGCCCCTGGAAATGCAAATGCGCTACGCTAAATGCTAATTGTACTCGTTACAACTCAATCTTTGATCAAAATTCACAAGCAGGGTATTGAATTAAAGCTACACTCGTTGTGAACCTAGCCAGCAAGTCAGATTTTTAAAATGCTTTTCGGCGAAAGCATGAGAAGTAATAATGTCTTCATCAACTACATCCGGGTGAAGACTGGGAAAATGGATGCCAGATAGATGGATTTTCCAACAATTAATTCAATTGAAAATGACGACAATGGCGACATCGTGTGGAATTTGTATGAATTGCAGGCAGGTCGATATTAAATTCTGTTCTCTTTTAACAACTCTGTGGAAGTGACTTATGGAAATTATTTTTAGCTTTCAGAGAGCAGTTTTTCTTGCGTTTTTCAATGAAACACACAATCTGTTATAGTCACAGCCGTGATTTAACCAGTTTTATAAACTTCAGAGTGTTTTCTATCCACACACACTAATCATATGCATATACTATATTCCTGGCATGAGTAGCAGGACGCTGAAAAGTTGCGCGATTTTTAACAGAATTTTCGAAAAAGGAGGGGGTAGAAGTAAGAAGTTTAACAACCCTCCAGGCAAGCTTCAATGCCATACAACTCTCTTTCCGTGGCCTCCAATTGCTCTTAAATACAAGTAAAACTAAATGCATGCTCTTCAACCGATCGCTACCTGTACCTACCCGCCTGTCCAACATTACTACTCTGGACGGCTCCGACTTAGAATACTTGGACAACTACAAATACTTAGCTGTCTGGTTAGACTGTAAACTCTCCTTCCAGACCCATATCAAACATCTCCAATCCAAAGTTAAATCTAGAATTGGCTTCCTATTTCGCAACAAAGCATCCTTCACTCATGCTGCCAAACATACCCTTGTAAAACTGACCATCCTACCAATCCTTGACTTTGGCGATGTCATTTACAAAATAGCCTCCAATACCCTACTCAACAAATTGGATGCAGTCTATCACAGTGCAATCCGTTTTGTCACCAAAGCCCCATATACTACCCACCATTGCGACCTGTACGCTCTCGTTGGCTGGCCCTCGCTTCATACTCGTCGCCAAACCCACTGGCTCCATGTCATCTACAAGACCCTGCTAGGTAAAGTCCCCCTTTATCTCAGCTCGCTGGTCACCATTGCATCTCCCACCTGTAGCACACGCTCCAGCAGGTATATCTCTCTAGTCACCCCCAAAACCAATTCTTTCTTTGGCCGCCTCTCCTTCCAGTTCTATGCTGCCAATGACTGGAACGAACTACAAAAATCTCTGAAACTGGAAACACTTATCTCCCTCACTAGCTTTAAGCACCAACTGTCAGAGCAGCTCACAGATTACTGCACCTGTACATAGCCCATCTATAATTTAGACCAAACAACTACCTCTTTCCCTACTGTATTTAATGTATTTATTTATTTTGCTCCTTTGCACCCCCATTATTTTTATTTCTACTTTGCACATTCTCCCATTGCAAATCTACCATTCCAGTGTTTTACTTGCTATATTGTATCTACTTTGCCACCATGGCCTTTTTGCCTTTACCTCCCTTATCTCACCTCATTTGCTCACATCGTATATAGACTTGTTTATACTGTATTATTGACTGTATGTTTGTTTTACTCCATGTGTAACTCTGTGTCGTTGTATGTGTCGAACTGCTTTGCTTTATCTTGGCCAGGTCGCAATTGTAAATGAGAACTTGTTCTCAACTGGCCTCCCTGGTTAAATAAAGGTGTTCTCAACTGGCCTACCTGGTTAAATAAAGGTGTTCTCAACTAGCCTACCTGGTTAAATAAAGGTGTTCTCAACTAGCCTACCTGGTTAAATAAAGGTGTTCTCAACTAGCCTACCTGGTTAAATAAAGGTGTTCTCAACTAGCCTACCTGGTTAAATAAAGGTGTTCTCAACTAGCCTACCTGGTTAAATAAAGGTGTTCTCAACTAGCCTACCTGGTTAAATAAAGGTGTTCTCAACTAGCCTACCTGGTTAAATAAAGGTGTTCTCAACTAGCCTACCTGGTTAAATAAAGGTGTTCTCAACTAGCCTACCTGGTTAAATAAAGGTGTTCTCAACTAGCCTACCTGGTTAAATAAAGGTGTTCTCAACTAGCCTACCTGGTTAAATAAAGGTGTTCTCAACTAGCCTACCTGGTTAAATAAAGGTGTTCTCAACTAGCCTACCTGGTTAAATAAAGGTGTTCTCAACTGGCCTACCTGGTTAAATAAAGGTGTTCTCAACTAGCCTACCTGGTTAAATAAAGGTGTTCTCAACTGGCCTACCTGGTTAAATAAAGGTGTTCTCAACTGGCCTACCTGGTTAAATAAAGGTGAACTGGCCTACCTGGTTAAATAAAGGTGTTCTCAACTAGCCTACCTGATTAAATAAAGGTGTTCTCAACTAGCCTACCAGGTTAAATAAAGGTGTTCTCAACTAGCCTACCTGGTTAAATAAAGGTGTTCTCAACTGGCCTACCTGGTTAAATAAAGGTGTTCTCAACTAGCCTACCTGGTTAAATAAAGGTGTTCTCAACTAGCCTACCTGGTTAAATAAAGGTGTTCTCAACTAGCCTACCTGGTTAAATAAAGGTGTTCTCAACTAGCCTACCTGGTTAAATAAAGGTGTTCTCAACTAGCCTAGCTGGTTAAATAAAGGTGTTCTCAACTAGCCTACCTGGTTAAATAAAGGTGTTCTCAACTAGCCTACCTGGTTAAATAAAGGTGTTCTCAACTAGCCTACCTGGTTAAATAAAGGTGTTCTCAACTGGCCTACCTGGTTAAATAAAGGTGTTCTCAACTAGCCTACCTGGTTAAATAAAGGTGTTCTCAACTAGCCTACCTGGTTAAATAAAGGTGTTCTCAACTAGCCTACCTGGTTAAATAAAGGTGTTCTCAACTGGCCTACCTGGTTAAATAAAGGTGTTCTCAACTGGCCTACCTGGTTAAATAAAGGTGTTCTCAACTGGCCTACCTGGTTAAATAAAGGTGTTCTCAACTGGCCTACCTGGTTAAATAAAGGTGTTCTCAACTAGCCTACCTGGTTAAATAAAGGTGTTCTCAACTAGCCTACCTGGTTAAATAAAGGTGTTCTCAACTAGCCTACCTGGTTAAATAAAGGTGTTCTCAACTAGCCTACCTGGTTAAATAAAGGTGTTCTCAACTAGCCTCCCTGGTTAAATAAAGGTGTTCTCAACTAGCCTACCTGGTTAAATAAAGGTGTTCTCAACTAGCCTACCTGGTTAAATAAAGGTGTTCTCAACTAGCCTACCTGGTTAAATAAAGGTGTTCTCACCTAGCCTACCTGGTTAAATAAAGGTGTTCTCAACTAGCCTACCTGGTTAAATAAAGGTGTTCTCAACTAGCCTACCTGGTTAAATAAAGGTGTTCTCAACTAGCCTACCTGGTTAAATAAAGGTGTTCTCAACTAGCCTACCTGGTTAAATAAAGGTGTTCTCACCTAGCCTACCTGGTTAAATAAAGGTGTTCTCAACTAGCCTACCTGGTTAAATAAAGGTGTTCTCACCTAGCCTACCTGGTTAAATAAAGGTGTTCTCAACTAGCCTACCTGGTTAAATAAAGGTGTTCTCAACTGGCCTACCTGGTTAAATAAAGGTGAAATAAAATAAAAATATATATATGCACTACATCCATTCATAGATAGGTTTGGGCAAATGACAGAGTGTGGCTATAAGGCCATAGCTAGCAGTACTACCTTATTTAATTTGACTTGGACTACAAATACAATTCAAAATGTATAAACACAACAAGGGTTTTGTTTTCTCTCACCAGCCATTATTCTGTTTTGATGGTCTTGCAATTAGGAACAGGGGTATTACTCTCCAGATAATACCTAGTAATTTAAACAGATATCAGCATATATACATATGTAAGATGGCATTAACTACTTGAATTTTATTCTTCTACACACGACTGTGCAAAAACATTTTTATTTTATGGCTTTAATTTTAACTCGGCTGACTGCAAGTAGCAGATTGGCCATCTGGAGAAGTGAGAGAATTCCCGGCGGGCCAGTCTACCTGTGGGCCGCATGCTGTTCAACCGACTCAATGGTCCAAACTATGGGGGGGACTACAGAGTGTTACTACATGGACCTGCACACTGGTCCATCTCTCCCCCCAGTCCTGACCCACTGGTCCATCTCTGCCCCAGTCCTGACCCACTGGTCCATCTCTCCCCCAGTCCTGACCCAGTAATCCATCTCTCCCCCAGTCCTGACCCACTGGTCCATCTCTCTTCCCAGTCCTGACCCACTAATCCATCTCTCTGTCCAGTCCTGACCCACTGGTCCATCTCTGCCCCAGTCCTGACCCACTGGTCCATCTCTCCCCCCAGTCCTGACCCACTAATCCATCTCTCTGTCCAGTCCTGACCCACTGGTCCATCTCTCCCCCCAGTCCTGACCCACTGGTCCATCTCTCCCCCCAGTCCTGACCCACTGGTCCATCTCTCCCCCCAGTCCTGACCCACTAATCCATCTCTCTGTCCAGTCCTGACCCACTGGTCCATCTCTCCCCCAAGTCCTGACCCACTGGTCCATCTCTCCCCCAGTCCTGACCCACTGGTCCATCTCTCTGCCCAGTCCTGACCCACTGGTCCATCTCTCTGCCCAGTCCTGACCCACTGGTCCATCTCTCCCCCCAGTCCTGACCCACTAATCCATCTCTCTGTCCAGTCCTGACCCACTGGTCCATCTCTCCCCCCAGTCCTGACCCACTGGTCCATCTCTCCCCCCAGTCCTGACCCACTGGTCCATCTCTCCCCCCAGTCCTGACCCACTGGTCCATCTCTCCCCCAGTCCTGACCCACTGGTCTATCTCTCTGCCCAGTCCTGACCCACTGGTCCATCTCTCTGCCCAGTCCTGACCCACTGGTCCATCTCCCCCCCCAGTCCTGACCCACTGGTCCATCTCTGCCCCAGTCCTGACCCACTGGTCCATCTCTCTGCCCAGTCCTGACCCACTAATCCATCTCTCCCCCAGTCCTGACCCACTGGTCCATCTCTCTTCCCAGTCCTGACCCACTAATCCATCTCTCTGTCCAGTCCTGACCCACTGGTCCATCTCTCCGTCCAGTCCTGACCCACTGGTCCATCTCTCCCCCAGTCCTGACCCACTGGTCCATCTCTCTGCCCAGTCCTGACCCACTGGTCCATCTCTGCCCAGTCCTGACCCACTGGTCCATCTCTCTGCCCAGTCCTGACCCACTGGTCCATCTATCCCCTCGTCCATCTCTCCCCTCGTCCATCTCTCCCCTCAGCCCACTGGTCCATCTCTCCCCCTCAGCCCATTGGTCCATCTCTCCCCCTCAGCCCACTGGTCCATCTCTCCCCCTCAGCCCACTGGTCCATCTCTCCCCCTCAGCCTACTGGTCCATCTCTCCCCCTCGGCCTACTGGTCCATCTCTCCCCCTCGGCCCACTGGTCCATCTCTCCCCCTCGGCCCACTGGTCCATCTCTCCCCCTCGGCCCACTGGTCCATCTCTCCCCCTCGGCCCACTGGTCCATCTCTCCCCTCGTCCATCTCTCCCCCTCGGCCCACTGGTCCATCGGCTGCACACCTTAGCCCCACCCCCTTTCTTCACACACACTGACATTTCCATGACTCGTTGATGTATCTATCAAGAGACGTCCGCTTAGGCAAGATCACAAATCAACATGGAAAAGCAACAACTACACAATAAAAAACACAAAGGTGTGACTGGCTTCTACACCCTTAATACTGTCTACACCCTTTCTATGGGACTTAATACTGTCTACACCCTTTCTATGGGACTTAATACTGTCTACTACTTTGAAAGAGTGAAGCAAGCCCTCCCCAAGAATCAGCCAGACAGTTTTTTATGTCTCAGTAAGTATTCTAGCTTTTATATTCTTTAGATGATGGGATGTTGTTCAATCATGACAGTTCAGTGTGTTCTGTAGAACTCTACTAACAGTGAACAGAGTGTGTTCTGTAGAACTCTACTAACAGTGAACAGAGTGTGTTCTGTAGAACTCTACTAACAGTGAACAGAGTGTGTTCTGTAGAAGTCTACTAACAGTGAACAGAGTGTGTTCTGTAGAACTCTACTAACAGTGAACAGAGTGTGTTCTGTAGAACTCTGACATTGAACAGAATGTGTTCTGTAGAACTCTGACATTGAACAGTGTGTTCTGTAGAACTCTGACATTGAACAGTGTGTTCTGTAGAACTCTGACATTGAACAGTGTGTTCTGTAGAAGCTAAAAAAATAGTACTGCATTAGTGTACACAATAGCTGTGATCCAGCTAGGTGGTGGGAATAGAGGCTGGTGTGTGTGTGGCTCAGGTATTTGTTGTCCCAGTCTGTCCTTGCTGACTGCACTGCACCACACTCTAGGAATAAGCAGTAGCGCACTAGATAGGGAATAGGGTGCCATTTCAGATACAGACTAATGTTAAGTCATCTAGCACACTGCAATGTGTGTATGATAATACCATGCCCTAGATACAATTCATTTCATCCACATTAACAATTCCAAGGTCAGGATTGTTTTTCCAAATTAAAACATGAATAAATGACAACGAAAATAGCAGTTTAGAAATGGGCCTGGTGCAGATCGAGGAAACACCCTGAGTTAGCAGGCCATGTAACCTAATACATGTCGTTTGTATGGTACTTTTCCTGCAGCAGGTAGCCTAGCATTTTAGAGCGTTGGGCCAGTAACCGAAAGGTCGCTGGTTCAAACCCCGAAGCAGACTAGGTGGAAAATCTGCCAATGTGCCCTTGAACAAGGCAGTTAACCCTGATTCATGTAAGTCGCTCTGGATAAGAGTTTCTGCTAAATGACATAATTGTTTAAAATGTTGAAAGAATAAGCAAACAGATAGAGAAAGAGAGGGGTAGAGATTGAGGGGGTGGGAGAGGGGTAGAGATAGAGGGGGTGGGAGAGAGAACGATGGAGACTAAGGGAGAGAGAGAGACAGAGAGAGTGAGAGGGAGAAGGAAGAGAGAGATAGAGAAGAGGGAGAGATGGAGAAGAGAGAGAGAGAGGGAGAATGGAGAGAGAGCCAGTGTGTGTAGCAGTACAGAGGAGAGAGAGAGAGACAGTGTGTCTAACAGTACAGAGGAGAGAGAGACAGTAAGTCTAACAGTACAGAGGAGAGAGAGAGACAGTGTGTGTAGCAGTACAGAGGAGAGAGAGAGAGAGACAGTGTGTCTAACAGTACAGAGGAGAGAGAGAGAGACAGTGTGTCTAACAGTACAGAGGAGAGAGAGAGAGACAGTGTGTCTAACAGTACAGAGGAGAGAGAGAGAGAGAGACAGTGTGTCTAACAGTACAGAGGAGAGAGAGAGAGAGAGACAGTGTGTCTAACAGTACAGAGGAGAGAGAGACAGTAAGTCTAACAGTACAGAGGAGAGAGAGAGACAGTGTGTGTAGCAGTACAGAGGAGAGAGAGAGAGAGAGAGACAGTGTGTCTAACAGTACAGAGGAGAGAGAGAGAGACAGTGTGTCTAACAGTACAGAGGACAGAGAGAGAGACAGTGTGTCTAACAGTACAGAGGAGAGAGAGACAGTAAGTCTAACAGTACAGAGGAGAGAGAGAGACAGTGTGTGTAGCAGTACAGAGGAGAGAGAGAGAGAGACAGTGTGTCTAACAGTACAGAGGAGAGAGAGAGAGACAGTGTGTCTAACAGTACAGAGGAGAGAGAGAGAGAGAGACAGTGTGTCTAACAGTACAGAGGAGAGAGAGAGAGACAGTGTGTCTAACAGTACAGAGGAGAGAGAGAGAGAGAGACAGTGTGTCTAAAAGTACAGAGGAGGGAGAGAGAGAGACAGTGTGTCTAACAGTACAGAGGAGAGAGAGAGAGACAGTGTGTCTAGCAGTACAGAGGAGAGAGAGAGAGACAGTGTGTCTAACAGTACAGAGGAGAGAGAGAGAGACAGTGTGTCTAACAGTACAGAGGAGAGAGAGAGACAGTGTGTCTAACAGTACAGAAGAGAGAGAGAGACAGTGTGTCTAACAGTACAGAGGAGAGAGAGAGACAGTGTGTCTAACAGTACAGAGGAGAGAGAGAGAGACAGTGTGTCTAGCAGTACAGAGGAGAGAGAGAGAGACAGTGTGTCTAACAGTACAGAGGAGAGAGAGAGAGAGACAGTGTGTCTAACAGTACAGAGGAGAGAGAGAGAGACAGTGTGTCTAATAGTACAGAGGATAGAGAGAGAGAGACAGTGTGTCTAACAGTACAGAGGAGAGAGAGAGAGAGACAGTGTGTCTAACAGTACAGAGGAGAGAGAGAGAGAGACAGTGTGTCTAACAGTACAGAGGAGAGAGAGAGAGAGACAGTGTGTCTAACAGTACAGAGGAGAGAGAGAGACAGTGTGTCTAACAGTACAGAGGAGAGAGAGAGACAGTGTGTCTAACAGTACAGAGGAGAGAGAGAGACAGTGTGTCTAACAGTACAGAGGAGAGAGAGAGAGACAGTGTGTCTAGCAGTACAGAGGAGAGAGAGAGAGAGACAGTGTGTCTAACAGTACAGAGGAGAGAGAGAGACAGTGTGTCTAATGTTATATAAGTATTAATACACATAGCTCATATAAACAAAGACATTCCGTCGTAAGAACACATACACCCAGCCACAAGACTGACCCCCTCTATTGGTCGGATGCTCAGGATAAGGCTCTGCTGTGCACCAATGGGGCTTCTGCTCTGGCTAGAGCAAGGCCCGCCTCCAACCCTCCGACCAGTCAAGAAGACCGAAACGACAAGACTCCACCTACTTTATTCTTTGTATAGGCCTCTTTTTCACCTGGCTCCTTGCCGAGTTATGTGAACTAGGTCCGTGCACGTAAAACTGCGGGACAAGATATCTCTGACTCATTAAAACTGTCTTTTGTTACAACTGAAATCCACTCTGTCCAACGTCCGTGATTTGGTCTCAACTCTCCAGTTTTTGAACACTAACACTAACAGTACAGAGGAGAGAGAGAGACAGTGTGTCTAACAGCACATAAGAGAGAGAGAGACAGTGTGTGTAGCAGTAGAGGAGAGAGAGAGACAGTGTGTCTAACAGTACAGAGGAGAGAGAGAGAGAGACAGTGTGTCTAACAGTACAGAGGAGAGAGAGAGACAGTGTGTCTAACAGTACAGAGGAGAGAGAGAGAGACAGTGTGTCTAACAGTACAGAGGAGAGAGAGAGAGAGACAGTGTGTCTAACAGTACAGAGGAGAGAGAGAGACAGTGTGTCTAACAGTACAGAGGAGAGAGAGAGACAGTGTGTCTAACAGTACAGAGGAGAGAGAGAGACAGTGTGTCTAACAGTACAGAGGAGAGAGAGAGAGAGAGTGTGTGTCTAACAGTACAGAGGAGAGAGAGAGAGAGACAGTGTGTCTAACAGTACAGAGGAGAGAGAGAGAGAGACAGTGTGTCTAACAGTACAGAGGAGAGAGAGAGACAGTGTGTCTAACAGTACAGAGGAGAAAGAGAGAGAGACAGTGTGTCTAACAGTACAGAGGAGAGAGAGAGACAGTGTGTCTAACAGTACAGAGGAGAGAGAGAGACAGTGTGTCTAACAGTACAGAGGAGAGAGAGAGAGAGACAGTGTGTCTAACAGTACAGAGGAGAGAGAGAGAGAGACAGTGTGTCTAACAGTACAGAGGAGAGAGAGAGAGACAGTGTGTCTAACAGTACAGAGGAGAGAGAGAGACAGTGTGTCTAACAGTAGAGAGGAGAGAGAGAGAGACAGTGTGTCTAACAGTACAGAGGAGAGAGAGAGAGACAGTGTGTCTAACAGTACAGAGGAGAGAGAGAGAGAGACAGTGTGTCTAACAGTACAGAGGAGAGAGAGAGAGAGACAGTGTGTCTAACAGTACAGAGGAGAGAGAGAGAGAGACAGTGTGTCTAACAGTACAGAGGAGAGAGAGAGACAGTGTGTCTAACAGTACAGAGGAGAGAGAGAGACAGTGTGTCTAACAGTACAGAGGAGAGAGAGAGACAGTGTGTCTAACAGTACAGAGGAGAGAGAGAGACAGTGTGTCTAACAGTACAGAGGAGAGAGAGAGAGAGGCCAGGGGATCGTCTCCGTGTTTCTCTGGCGACGAGGAGATGAATAGAGAACTCCTTGAGGAGAACGCAGGGCCTTTCATACTGACTTTAAAAGCCCAATGCAGCCGTTTTTATATCAATAGCAACTATTTTTTGGGTTAACGATTAAGTACCTTACTGGAAAAGATTTACTTTAAAATGGGTAAAAATTGCTTATTTTTTCTTTTTAGCTAAAAACTTTTATCAAGCAAGAATTTTTCCTGGACTGTCTGGGAGTGGTCTGAGTGGGAGTGGTCTGAGTGGGAGTGGTCTGAGTTGGAGGGGTCTGAGTTGGAGGGGTCTGAGTGGGAGTGGTCTGAGTGGGAGGGGACAACTGAAAACTAGCTGCTATTGGCAGAGAGGTTTGGAACCCTATATCTTTATTGGTTGTGTCACGCCCTGACCGTAGAGCGCGTTTTATGTCTCTATTTTGGTTTGGTCAGGGTGTTATTTGGGTGGGCAGTCTATGTTCTATGTTCTATGAGTTTCTATTTCTATGTGTTTGGCCGGGTGTGGTTCTCAATCAGAGACAGCTGTCTATCATTGTCTCTGATTGAGAACCATACTTAGGTACCCTTTTCCCATACCTGTTTTGTGGGAAGTTAACTTTTTACTTTGTTCAGGGCACATAGCCCAAAGTGTCACGGTTTGTCTTTGTTCAGGGCACATAGCCCAAAGTGTCACGGTTTGTCTTTGTTCAGGGCACATAGCCCAAAGCTTCACGGTTTGTCTTTGTTCAGGGCACATAGCCCAAAGTGTCACGGTTTGTCTTTGTTCAGGGCACATAGCCCAAAGTGTCACGGTTTGTCTTTGTTCAGGGCACATAGCCCAAAGCTTCACGGTTTGTCTTTGTTCAGGGCACATAGCCCAAAGCTCCACGGTTTGTCTTTGTTTTGGACACATAGCCCAAAATGTCACGGTTTGTCTTTGTTCAGGGCACATAGCCCAAAGCTTCACAGTTTGTCTTTGTTCAGGGCACATAGCCCAAAGCTTCACGGTTTGTCTTTGTTCAGGGCACATAGCCCAAAGCTTCACGGTTTGTCTTTGTTCAGGGCACATAGCCCAAAGCTCCACGGTTTGTCTTTGTTCAGGACACATAGCCCAAAATGTCACGGTTTGTCTTTGTTCAGGGCACATAGCCCAAAGCTTCACGGTTTGTCTTTGTTCAGGGCACATAGCCCAAAGCTCTCGGTTTGTCTTTGTTCAGGGCACATAGCCCAAAATGTCACGGTTTGTCTTTGTTCAGGGCACATAGCCCAAAGCGTCACGGTTTGGTTTTTGTTCTTTGTTTTGTCGGCATCATTTTTTTATAAAAAAGAAAATGTACGCTTACCACGCTGCACCTTGGTCCTTCAGCCAGCCGTGACAGGTTTATTAACCAATTAACAGCACGGTGATGTCCCCATGGAAAGCCAAAGTTCCCGCTATGAAAACCTGCTGATTAGTAGGTCCCGTGTGAAATGTATATTCAACCAGCAAATATCACCAAATCATACGGATTCTTTTCATCACATTTTTACAGTGTACTTTTCATGAGCTGTTGTACAACATGATACCAAACAAACACAGGATAAAAGTGAAATCTGACTGTACTGAGCCTTTAAGAGATGAGGCTGTGTGTCAGGCTAAAGCACACCGCCATTTTACATGAAAAGGAAGTGAAAGGTGAAATCTCAAAAGGCGAACAGACCAAGCCTCCTCCTGCCCGGTTAAACATTCCTTCTAAAGTGTCTTCCTCTGTTACGCACGCCTCTATGAAGAGGGAACGCAACACCCTGCTACAACTAAACTCTCTGTGAAGCGAAAGAGGTATGGACTGTAGGTGCGAGTAAGAATGACAACAGGCAGACTGTGGTACCGTTTTACAAGGACTTTATTCCTGTACACGGTAATATGGGGAAAAGGGGCTGGACGGAACCAAAGCAAAGAAAGTAAATCTCAAAGCCCCCCCCTCTCCTATCTTACCTGCCTACCCACTACTTACCTAATTTAGCACCACCTGGTGCCCTAACCAAAATACAGGGAGTGGTCCGCCCAGGTCTTACCTAGTGTGCCTAGACAGTGAATATACTACGGGTATATGTATGCCCGCGGGCCTCTTGCCTAAGCACTCCCAAGGTGCCTTCCCCTTCTCCCCTGGGAACAAATGAAACAGAATATTAAACAATTTTACAAACAAACAGAGGACATCAAATAACCATCATATCTAATGTTGATGAAGTTCGCCCCTCATCATGAGCTGTGAGCTCTGAGCAACAAACTCACAGAACATACCCACTCCCAGCAATGAACTCCCAGCAAAATCAACCTCTAGCAAAAACTCTCTCAGCAATCCCTACCTCCAAAATCTCTCTCAGCAATCCCTACCTCCAAATATCTCTCTCTCCTGAACAGAACACTGGCTTTTATATAGCTTCAGAATGAATGTATAATTGGAGACAGCTGTGTCTTGACGAGGGGGCGGGGTCAGCTCTCCAATTAGCCCTGGAGTCGACCAATCAGCTGTATGAGGGATTTCAGGAAGCCATTTCCTGAAATAAACACATGCAAGTACACAAACTACAACACAATCTGGGGAACGTAACATCCTCTAACACAGGTCACACACTATCACACTCAAGGACAATCAGCAGCATAAACAGGTAGAGGAGAAAAACAATGTCAAGACAAACACAGATGGAAGAAGAACAAGAAGACCACTAGCACAGACACATATACAGACAGAAGAGATGCTAACAGACAGAAGAGATGCTAACAGACAGAAGAGATGCTAACAGACAGAAGAGATGCTAACAGACAGAAGAGATGCTAACATACAGAAGAGATGCTAACAGACAGAAGAGATGCTAACAGACAGAAGAGATGCTAACAGACAGAAGAGATGCTAACATACAGAAGAGATGCTAACAGACAGAAGAGATGCTAACAAACAGAAGAGATGCTAACAGACAGAAGAGATGCTAACAGACAGAAGAGATGCTAACATACAGAAGAGATGCTAACAGACAGAAGAGATGCTAACAAACACATATACAGACAGAAGAGATGCTAACAGACAGAAGAGATGCTAACAGACAGAAGAGATGCTAACAGACAGAAGAGATGCTAACAGACAGAAGAGATGCTAACAGACAGAAGAGATGCTAACAGACAGAAGAGATGCTAACAAACAGAAGAGATGCTAACAAACAGAAGAGATGCTAACAGACAGAAGAGATGCTAACAGACAGAAGAGATGCTAACAAACAGAAGAGATGCTAACAGACAGAAGAGATGCTAACAAACAGAAGAGATGCTAACAGGCGAATATACATACAGAAGAGATGCTAACAGACACATATACATACAGAAGAGATGCTAACAGGCACATATACATACAGAAGAGATGCTAACAGGCACATATACAAACAGAAGAGATGCTAACAGGCACATATACATAAATAAGAGATGCTAACAGACAGAAGAGATGCTAACAGACAGAAGAGATGCTATCAGGCACATATACATACAGAAGAGATGCGAACAGACACATATACAGTGCCTTGCGAAAGTATTCGGCCCCCTTGAACTTTGCGACCTTTTGCCACATTTCAGGCTTCAAACATAAAGATATAAAACTGTATTTTTTGGTGAAGAATCAACAACAAGTGGGACACAATCATGAAGTGGAACGACATTTATTCGATATTTCAAACTTTTTTAACAAATCAAAAACTGAAAAATTGGGCGTGCAAAATTATTCAGCCCCCTTAAGTTAATACTTTGTAGCGTCACCTTTTGCTGCGATTACAGCTGTAAGTCGCTTGGGGTATGTCTCTATCAGTTTTGCACATCGAGAGACTGAATTTTTTTCCCATTCCTCCTTGCAAAACAGCTCGATCTCAGTGAGGTTGGATGGAGAGCATTTGTGAACAGCAGTTTTCAGTTCTTTCCACAGATTCTCGATTGGATTCAGGTCTGGACTTTGACTTGGCCATTCTAACACCTGGATATGTTTATTTTTGAACCATTCCATTGTAGATTTTGCTTTATGTTTTGGATCATTGTCTTGTTGGAAGACAAATCTCCGTCCCAGTCTCAGGTCTTTTGCAGACTCCATCAGGTTTTCTTCCAGAATGGTCCTGTATTTGGCTCCATCCATCTTCCCATCAATTTTAACCATCTTCCCTGTCCCTGCTGAAGAAAAGCAGGCCCAAACCATGATGCTGCCACCACCATGTTTGACAGTGGGGATGGTGTGTTCAGCTGTGTTGCTTTTACGCCAAACATAACGTTTTGCATTGTTGCCAAAAAGTTCAATTTTGGTTTCATCTGACCAGAGCACCTTCTTCCACATGTTTGGTGTGTCTCCCAGGTGGCTTGTGGCAAACTTTAAACTACACTTTTTATGGATATCTTTAAGAAATGGCTTTCTTCTTGCCACTCTTCCATAAAGGCCAGATTTGTGCAATATACGACTGATTGTTGTCCTATGGACAGAGTCTCCCACCTCAGCTGTAGATCTCTGCAGTTCATCCAGAGTGATCATGGGCCTCTTGGCTGCATCTCTGATCAGTCTTCTCCTTGTATGAGCTGAAAGTTTAGAGGGACGGCCAGGTCTTGGTAGATTTGCAGTGGTCTGATACTCCTTCCATTTCAATATTATCGCTTGCACAGTGCTCCTTGGGATGTTTAAAGCTTGGGAAATCTTTTTGTATCCAAATCCGGCTTTAAACTTCTTCACAACAGTATCTCGGACCTGCCTGGTGTGTTCCTTGTTCTTCATGATGCTCTCTGCGCTTTTAACGGACCTCTGAGACTATCACAGTGCAGGTGCATTTATACGGAGACTTGATTACACACAGGTGGATTGTATTTATTATCATTAGTCATTTAGGTCAACATTGGATCATTCAGAGATCCTCACTGAACTTCTGGAGAGAGTTTGCTGCACTGAAAGTAAAGGGGCTGAATAATTTTGCACGGCCAATATTTCAGTTTTTGATTTGTTAAAAAAGTTTGAAATATCGAATAAATGTCGTTCCACTTCATGATTGTGTCCCACTTGTTGTTGATTCTTCACAAAAAAATACAGTTTTATATCTTTATGTTTGAAGCCTGAAATGTGGCAAAAGGTCGCAAAGTTCAAGGGGGCCGAATACTTTCGCAAGGCACTGTATATACAGAAGAGATGCTAACAGGCACATACACATACAGAAGAGATGCTAACAGGCACATATACATACAGAAGAGATGCTAACAGGCACATACACATACAGAAGAGATGCTAACATACACATATACATACAGAAGAGATGCTAACAGACAGAAGAGATGCTAACAGGCACATATACGTACAGAAGAGATGCTAACACACACATATACATACAGAAGAGATGCTAACAGACAGACGAGATGCTAACAGACAGAAGAGATGCTAACAGGCACATATACATACAGAAGAGATGCTAACAGACACATATACAGTGGGGAGAACACGTATTTGATACACTGCCGATTTTGCAGGTTTTCCTACTTACAAAGCATGTAGAGGTCTGTAATTGTTACCATAGATACACTTCAACTGTGAGAGACGGAATCTAAAACAAACATCCAGAAAATCACATTGTTTGATTTTTAAGTTATTCATTTGCATTTTATTGCATGACATAAGTATTTGATACATCAGAAAAGCAGAACTTAATATTTGCTACAGAAACCTTTGTTTGCAATTACAAAGATCATATGTTTCCTGTAGTTCTTGACCAGGTTTGCACACACTGCAGCAGGGATTTTGGCCCACTCCTCCAAACAGACCTTCTCCAGATCCTTCAGGTTTCGGGGCTGTCACTGGGCAATACGGACTTTCAGCTCCCTCCAAATATTTTCTATTGGGTTCAGGTCTGGAGACTGGCTAGGCCACTCCAGGACCTTGAGATGCTTCTTACGGAGCCACTCCTTAGTTGCCCTGGCTGTGTGTTTCGGATCGTTGTCATGCTGGAAGACCCAGCCACGACCCATCTTCAATGCTCTTACTGAGGGAAGGAGGTTGTTGGCCAAGATCTTGCGATACATGGCCCCATTCATCCTCCCCTCAATACGGTGCAGTTGTCCTGTCCCCTTTGCAGAAAAGCATCCCCAAAGAATGATGTTTCCACCTCCATGCTTCACGGTTGGGATTGTACTCATCCTTCTTCTGCCTCCAAACACGGTGAGTAGAGTTTAGAACAAAAAGCTATATTTTGTCTCATCAGACCACATGACCTTCTCCCATTCCTCCTCTGGATCATCCAGATGGTCATTGGCAAACTTCATATGGGCCTGGACATGCGCTGGCTTGAGCAGGGGGACCTTGCGTGTGCTGCAGGATTTTAATCCATGATGGCGTAGTGTGTAACTAATGGTTTTCTTTGAGACTGTGGTCCCAGCTCTCTTCAGGTCATTGACCAGGTCCTGCCTTGTAGTTCTGGGCTGATCCCTCGCCTTCCTCATGATCATTGATGCCCCATGAGGTGAGATCTTGCATGGAGCCCCACACCGAGGGTGATTGACCGTCATCTTGAACTTCTTCCATTTTCTAATAATTGCGCCAACAGATGTTGCCTTCTCACCAAGCTCCTTGCCTATTGTCCTGTAGCCCATCCCAATCTTGTGCAGGTCTACAATTTTATCCCTTATGTCCTTACACAGCTCTCTGGTCTTGGCCATTGTGGAGAGGTTGGAGTCTGTTTGATTGAGTGTGTGGACAGGTGTCTTTTATACAGTTAACGAGTTCAAACAGGTGCAGTTAATACAGGTAATGAGTGGAGAACATGAGGGCTTCTTAAAGAAAAACTAACAGGTCTGTGAGAGCCGGAATTCTTACTGGTTGGTAGGTGATCAAAAAGTTATGTCATGCAATAAAACGCAAATTAATTACTTAAAAATCATACACTGTGATTTTCTGTTTTTTTGTTTTAGATTCCGTCTCTCACATTTGAAGTGTACCTATGATAAAAATTACAGACCTCTACATGCTAAACTGTCAATTATATGCATATTCTAGCATCTGGTCCTGAGAAATAGGCCGTTTACTTTGGGCACGTTATTTTTCCAAAAATGAAAATAGTGCCCCCTAGCTTCAAAAGGTTTTAACAAGAAATGTGTGGAGTTGTTGAAAAACGAGTTTTAATAACTCCAACCTAAGTTTATGTAAACTTCCGACTTCAACTGTACATACAGAAGAGATGCTAACAGGCACATGCTAACATTCTAACAGGTATGTGGTAACTCACTGTTTGATCTCTCATAGATGCTGTTGTTGACCATGGGCAGCTGGATTGGCTGGGAGGTTTAAAGAGGCATCAAAGGAATGATTTGGTACTCCTGGTACCAGGATTGATTTGGTACTCCAGGAGTACTCCTGGTACTCCTGTAAAAGAGGAAAAGTCACGTGATCACAAATCACAATAATTTCTGTAGGAAAAGACGAGATGACTGGGAAGGCCTGTTTTCACCCCATGACATCACAATGAGGAGAAGAAAAGACAAAGAATAACAAACCGATTCAACAACAATAGACTGTTTCTGACACAGGAAGCTGCTGTAAAGATTCAACAACATTAGACTGTTTCTGACACAGGAAGCTGCTGAAAAGATTCAACAACATTAGACTGTTTCTGACACAAAGAAGCTGCTGAAAAGATTCAACAACATTAGACTGTTTCTGACACAGGAAGCTGCTGAAAAGATTCAACAACATTAGACTGTTTCTGACACAAAGAAGCTGCTGAAAAGATACAACAACATTAGACTGTTTCTGACACAGGAAGCTGCTGAAAAGATTCAACAACATTAGACTGTTTCTGACACAGGAAGCTGCTGAAAAGATTCAACAACATTAGACTGTTTCTGACACAGGAAGCTGATGTAAAGATTCAACAACATTAGACTGTTTCTGACACAGGAAGCTGCTGTAAAGATTCAACAACATTAGACTGTTTCTGACACAGGAAGCTGCTGTAAAGATTCAACAACAATAGACTGTTTCTGACACAGGAAGCTGCTGAAAAGATTCAACAACATTAGACTGTTTCTGACACAAAGAAGCTGCTGAAAAGATTCAACAACATTAGACTGTTTCTGACACAGGAAGCTGCTGAAAAGATTCAACAACATTAGACTGTTTCTGACACAGGAAGCTGCTGAAAAGATTCAACAACATTAGACTGTTTCTGACACAGGAAGCTGCTGTAAAGATTCAACAACATTAGACTGTTTCTGACACAGGAAGCTGCTGAAAATATTCAACAACATTAGACTGTTTCTGACACAGGAAGCTGCTGAAAAGATTCAACAACATTGGACTGTTTCTGACACAGGAAGCTGCTGTAAAGATTCAACAACATTAGACTGTTTCTGACACAGGAAGCTGCTGAAAAGATTCAACAACATTGGACTGTTTCTGACACAGGAAGCTGCTGTAAAGATTCAACAACATTAGACTGTTTCTGACACAAAGAAGCTGCGAGGAATCTGAGACACTGGGACAGGGCCTGTTGGTGGTGTGAGGAATCTGAGACCCTAGGACAGGGCCTGTTGGTGGTGTGAGGAATCTGAGACCCTGGGACAGGGCCTGTTGGTGGTGTGAGGAATCTGAGATCCTGGTACAGGGCCTGTTGGTGGTGTGAGGAATCTGAGACCCTGGGACAGGGCCTGTAGGTGGTGTGAGGAATCTGAGACCCTGGGACAGGGCCTGTTGGTGGTGTGAGGAATCTGAGACCCTGGGACAGGGCCTGTTGGTGGTGTGAGGAATCTGAGACCCTGGGACAGGGCCTGTAGGTGGTGTGAGGAATCTGAGACCCTGGGACAGGGCCTGTTGGTGGTGTGATGAATCTGAGACCCTGGGAAAGGGCCTGTTGGTGGTGTGATGAATCTGAGACCCTGGGACAGGGCCTGTTGTTTGTGTGAGGAATCTGAGATCCTGGGACAGAGTTACTAACTTCCTGTCCTTCCGTTTCCCCGGGAACTAGCGATAATTCACTTCCTCACCCAGCCTTCAAGTCCAGGTCCAGAATTACACTGTAAATGTATCCCAAATAGCACCCTATACCCTATATAGTGCACTACTTTAAAAGAGCCCTAATCCCGATATAGAGCACTACTTTAAAAGCACCCTAATCCCGATATAGTGCCCTACTTTAAAAGCACCCTATACCCTATATAGTGCACTACTTTAAAAGCACCCTATACCCTATATAGTGCACTACTTTAAAAGCACCCTATTCCCTATATAGTGCACTACTTTAAAAGCACCCTGTACCCTATATAGTGCACAACTTTAAAATCACCCTAATCCCGATATAGTGCACTACTTTAAAAGCACCCTATACCCTATATAGTGCACTACTTTAAAAGCACCCTATACCCTATATAGTGTACTACTTTAAAAGCACCCTATTCCCTATATAGTGCACTACTTTAAAAGCACCCTATACCCTATATATTGCACTGCTTTAAAAGCACCCTAATCCCGATATAGTGCACTACTTTAAAAGCACCCTAATCCCGATATAGTGCACTACTTTAAAAGCACCCTAATCCCGATTTATAGGGCACTACTTTAAAAGCACCCTAATCCCGATATAGTGCACTACTTTAAAAGCACCCTATTCCCTATATAGTGCACTACTTTAAAAGCACCCTAATCCTGATATAGTGCACTACTTTAAAAGCACCCTAATCCCGATATAGTACACTACTTTAATATCACCCTAATCCTGATATAGTGCACTACTTTTGTTGCACCCTAATCCCTATATAGTGCACTTCTTTTGTAGCACCCTATTCCCTATATAGTGCACTACTTTTGTAGCACTCTATTCCCTATATAGTGCACTACTTTTGTAGCACCCTATTCCCTATATAGTGCACTACTTTTGTTGCACCCTATACCCTATATAGTGCACTAATTTTCTCCATAGGGAATAGGGTGCCATTTGTGACACATACAATGAAATATGTTAATTCGATTGGCAGATTGAAAATGCATTGGATGAAGGGAGGGGAGACAATTGGCTGAACCTCAGACTTGTCTAATGGGATGTAACGACATAGAAAGAGGGATATGGGGTTGGAAAGCAAACAGCCTGAAAATACAGTATATCTTAAATCACTGCCTTGCTAATAGCTCTCCTCTCCTCTCTACAGCATGGGCTGTCTGTGTAGAGTGATTGAACACCCTGGTTGTAGGTTGTTGCTTGGGCTCACAGTCATAAACCTCCAACTCCTCTATGCAGACTGAGCCAAATAGACATACAATATACAAACATAACAATATCATTTTGCACAGAAACTTTTCTCTGTCTTTTTGTCTTCTGATTTCTACGATATAGTTAGAGTTTTCAACATTTTCAACATCATAGTTCAGTGCTAACATCACGGTTCAGTGCTAACCTCACGGTTCAGTGCTAACCTCACGGTTCAGTGCTAACATCACGGTTCAGTGCTAACATCACGGTTCAGTGCTAACCTCACGGTTCAGTGCTAACATCACGGTTCAGTGCTAACATCACGATTCAGTGCTAACATCACGGTTCAGTGCTAACATCACGGTTCAGTGCTAACATCACGGTTCAGTGCTAACCTCACGGTTCAGTGCTAACATCACGGTTCAGTGCTAACATCACGATTCAGTGCTAACATCACGGTTCAGTGCTAACATCACGGTTCAGTGCTAACCTCACGGTTCAGTGCTAACATCACGGTTCAGTGCTAACCTCACGGTTAAGTGCTAACATCACGGTTCAGTGCTAACATCACATTTCAGTGCTAACCTCACGGTTCAGTGCTAACCTCACGGTTCAGTGCTAACATCACGGTTCAGTGCTAACATCACGGTTCAGTGCTAACCTCACGGTTCAGTGCTAACATCACGGTTCAGTGCTAACCTCACGGTTCAGTGCTAACCTCACGGTTCAGTGCTAACATCACGGTTCAGTGCTAACATCACGGTTCAGTGCTAACCTCACGGTTCAGTGCTAACATCACGGTTCAGTGCTAACATCACGGTTCAGTGCTAACATCACGATTCAGTGCTAACATCACGGTTCAGTGCTAACATCACGGTTCAGTGCTAACATCACGGTTCAGTGCTAACATCACGGTTCAGTGCTAACATCACGGTTCAGTGCTAACCTCACGGTTCAGTGCTAACATCACGGTTCAGTGCTAACATCACGTTTCAGTGCTAACCTCACGGTTCAGTGCTAACATCACGGTTCAGTGCTAACATCACATTTCAGTGCTAACCTCACGGTTCAGTGCTAACCTCACGGTTCAGTGCTAACCTCACGGTTCAGTGCTAACATCACGGTTCAGTGCTAACCTCACGGTTCAGTGCTAACATCACGTTTCAGTGCTAACCTCACGGTTCAGTGCTAACATCACGGTTCAGTGCTAACATCACGGTTTAGTGCTAACATCACGGTTCAGTGCTAACCTCACGGTTCAGTGCTAACATCACGGTTCAGTGCTAACATCACGGTTCAGTGCTAACATCACGATTCAGTGCTAACATCACGGTTCAGTGCTAACATCACGGTTCAGTGCTAACATCACGGTTCAGTGCTAACATCACGGTTCAGTGCTAACCTCACGGTTCAGTGCTAACATCATGGTTCAGTGCTAACATCACGGTTCAGTGCTAACCTCACGGTTCAGTGCTAACATCACGGTTCAGTGCTAACATCACATTTCAGTGCTAACCTCACGGTTCAGTGCTAACCTCACGGTTCAGTGCTAACATCACGGTTCAGTGCTAACATCACGGTTCAGTGCTAACCTCACGGTTCAGTGCTAACATCACGGTTCAGTGCTAACATCACAGTTCAGTGCTAACCTCACGGTTCAGTGATAACCTCACGGTTCAGTGCTAACATCACGGTTCAGTGCTAACCTCGAGGTTCATTGCTAACCTCACGGTTCATTGCTAACATCACGGTTCAGTCCTAACATCACGGTTCAGTGCTAACCTCAAGGTTCAGTGCTAACATCACGGTTCAGTGCTAACCTCACGATTCAGTGCTAACATCACGGTTCAGTGCTAACATCACGGTTCAGTGCTAACCTCACGGTTCAGTGCAACATCACGGTTCAGTGCTAACCTCACGGTTCAGTGCTAACATCACGGTTCAGTGCTAACATCACGGGTCAGTGCTAACCTCACGGTTCAGTGCTAACATCACGGTTCAGTGCTAACATCACGGTTCAGTGCTAACCTCACGGTTCAGTGATAACCTCACGGTTCAGTGCTAACATCACGGTTCAGTGCTAACCTCACGGTTCATTGCTAACCTCACGGTTCATTGCTAACATCACGGTTCAGTCCTAACATCACGGTTCAGTGCTAACCTCAAGGTTCAGTGCTAACATCACGGTTCAGTGCTAACATCACGGTTCAGTGCTAACATCACGATTCAGTGCTAACATCACGGTTCAGTGCTAACATCACGGTTCAGTGCTAACATCACGGTTCAGTGCTAACATCACGATTCAGTGCTAACATCACGGTTCAGTGCTAACATCACGGTTCAGTGCTAACATCACGATTCAGTGCTAACCTCACATTTCAGTGCTAACATCACGGTTCAGTGCTAACATCACGGTTCAGTGCTAACATCACATTTCAGTGCTAACCTCACGGTTCAGTGCTAACATCACGGTTCAGTGCTAACATCACGGTTCAGTGCTAACCTCACGGTTCAGTGCTAACATCACGGTTCAGTGCTAACATCACGGTTCAGTGCTAACCTAAGAACAGAGTCCATACTATTGAAAAGCCATTTAACAATGACTTAATTTCCCTGACTTCTTTCCAAGCTGAGATCTAATTTTCATCCAACTTTAGGGACTGATGGCCCTGGGACATCTTATGTTGCTCTAATCTCCTGATGAATCTGCCTGGAAAAAATAGGTGGTGTGTGTTGTCGTGGTGACGACTGGAAACGATCTAATTGTGAAGAAACTAGCAGTTAGATCGACAGCAGCACAGCTAAGTGGAACCCCCCATCCCCCTCCCCCCAGATATCCTTTGATATCTGTTGAAGAGTTTAAGACTGGCTTGGCTGTGGAGCCAGGCTGGGGTCGTGTGTGGTGTGTGCTGTAACAGGAAGGAGTGAAAACCGGGTCTGTGGAAAAAAGCCCCAGGCACCTCTTCCAGGAGATGAGACAGTGACGAGGCCTAAATTAGATTACAGGGGTATCAATGAGAGAGGATTTCCCAGCCAACTCTTCCATTAGCCGGAGGAGAGCAGAACACCACGGGGTAGGTGGCGAGAGAGGAGGGGTAGGTGGAGAGAGAGGAGGGGTAGGTGGAGAGAGAGGAGGGGTAGGTGGAGAGAGAGGAGGGGTAGGTGAGGAGAGAGGAGGGGTAGGTGGTGAGAGATGAGGGGTAGGTGGAGAGAGAGGAGGGGTAGGTGAAGAGAGAGGAGGGGTAGGTGAAGAGAGAGGAGGGGTAGGTGGAGTGAGAGGAGGGGTAGGTCAGGAGAGAAGAGGGGTAGGTGGAGAGAGAGGAGGGGTAGGTGGAGAGAGAGGAGGGGTAGGTGAGGAGAGAGGAGGGGTAGGTGAGGAGAGAGGAGGGGTAGGTGAAGAGAGGGGAGGGGTAGGTGAGGAGAGGAGGAGTAGGTGGAGAGAGAGGAGGGGTAGGTGGAGAGAGAGGAGGGGTAGGTGAAGTGAGAGGAGGGGTAGGTGGAGAGAGAGGAGGGGTAGGTGAGGAGAGAGGAGGGGTAGGTGGAGAGAGAGGAGGGGTAGGTGAGGAGAGAGGAGGGGTAGGTGGAGAGAGAGGAGGGATAGGTGAGGAGAGAGGAGGGGTAGGTGGAGAGAGAGGAGGGGTAGGTGGAGAGAGAGGAGGGGTAGGTGGAGAGAGAGGAGGGGTAGGTGAGGAGAGAGGAGGGGTAGGTGGAGAGAGAGGAGGGGTAGGTGGAGAGAGGAGGGGTAGGTGGAGAGAGAGGAGGGATAGGTGAGGAGAGAGGAGGGGTAGGTGGAGAGAGAGGAGGGGTAGGTGGAGTGAGAGGAGGGGTAGGTGGAGAGAGAGGAGGGGTAGGTGGAGAGAGAGGAGGGGTAGGTGGAGAGAGAGGAGGGGTAGGTGAGGAGAGAGGAGGGGTAGGTGGAGAGAGAGGAGGGATAGGTGGAGAGAGGAGGGGTAAGTGGAGAGAGGAGACCCCTGCTCTCCTCATTTACCCCTCCTCTCTCCTTGTAAAGAACGCATGACAACACCATTTCCCCCTACTGAGACTAAAAAGATGTGGCATGGGTCCCCAGATCGTCAAAAAGTTCTACAGCTGCCTGGTATGGAAACTGCTCGGCATCTGACTGCAAGGCGCTACAGAGGGTAGTACGTACAGCCCAGTACATCACTGGGGCTGTGCTTCCTGCTATCCAGGACCTCTATACTAGGTGGTGTCAGAGGCCCAAAAAATTATCAAAGACTCCAGTCACCCAAGTCATAGAATGTTCTCTCTGCTTCCGCACGGCAAGCGGTACCGGAGCGCCAAGAGGCTCATTAATTAACAGCTTCTACCCATACTGAGAAACACCAACATATTACCAACGTACTACCGCTACAACACCACTATACTACAACCATACTACCACCATACTACCACTGTACTGCCATCATACTACCACCATACTACCACTGTACTACCACCATACTACCCCTATACTATCACTGTACTACCTCCATACTACCACCGTACTACCACCATACTACCACCATACTACCACTGGACTACCAACATACTACCACCATACTACCACTGTACTACCACCATACTACCCCTATACTATCACCATACTACCACCATACTACCACCATACTACCACTGTACTACCACCATACTACCACCATACTACCACTGGACTACCAACATACTACCACCATACTACCACTGTACTACCACCATACTACCCCTATACTATCACTGTACTACCACCATACTACCACCGTACTACCACCATACTACCACCATACTACCAATGTACTACCACCATACTACCACCGTACTACCACCATACTACCACCATACTACCACTGTACTACCACCATACTACCACTATACTCTCACTGTACTACCTCCATACTACCACTATACTACCACCATACTGCCACCGTACTACCACCAGACTACCACTGTACTCCCACCATACTACCACTGGGCTACCACCATACTACCACTGTACTACCACCATACTACCCCTATACTATCACTGTACTACCACCATACTACCACCATACGACCACTATACTAACTCTATACTGCCACTGTACTGCCACCATACTACCACCGTACTGCAACTATACTACCACTGTGCTACCACCATACTACTACTGCATTATCCTTCCTGTCTGTCTCAGCCATGGTGACATCACTTCACTCTCCTCTCCCCCGGGGCTATGTGGCCTGTCATCGTCCCCAGGCTTAATTTACTGTGTCTTAATCACATAACAAAGAGTGGATTTCAACCTGCTGTTTAAGACAAACGGCTCCTGGCTGGGCTGGATGGGCTCACTGTGTGGGGTCGGGGGAACCAGCCAGTGTCCTCTCTCCTGGGCCTGTGGGAGGCAGTAGAAGAGGGTGTCTGGGGTAAGGGTCCTCCAGGCTGTCCTTTCCCTGGGACAGATTTCATAATCAGGACTCCTGGTGGTAATCAGATTATACCAGGGGTATTTAAGGCTGTGTGTTGGAGAGGGGGAGAGGAGGGATTATGGAAAGAGGGAGCAAGGGAGGGAGAGAGCGAGGGGGAAAGAGGGAGGGAGAGGGAGAGGGGGAAAGAGGGAGGGAGAGAGGGGGAAAGAGGGAGGGAGAGGGAGGGAGAGGGAAAGAGGAGGGAGATAGGGTGAAATGGGGAGGGAGAAGGGGAGGGAGGGGGAAAGAAGGAGGGAGAGAGGGGGAAAGAGAGAGGGAGATGGGGATGGGGGGATAGGGGGAAGCTGGGAGGGAGATAGGGTGAAATAGGGAAGGAGAAGGGGGAGGGTGGAAAGAGGGAGGGAGAGAGGGGGAAAGAGGGAAGGAGAGGGAGAGGGGGAAAGAGAGAGGGGGATGTGGGATAGGGGGAAGCTGGGAGGGAGATAGGGGGAAAAAGGGAGGGGGGAAAGAGGGAGGGTGAGAGGGGGAAAGAGGGAGGAGGAGGTTCTGGGGAGGAGGAGAGGATGGTTCAGGGTATCTGCAACCACACAGACCTGGGTTCAACTGCTATTTGAAACCATTTCAAATACTTCCTATAGGCTTGATGGAGCTTGCCTGGCTCATTACACCAATAGGATACCCCAACAACTAGAAACCCTGCCCCTCTGGCACTCCAGGCAGGTTAAAGTGAACGCTCAAAGTGTTAGAATTATTTTTAATAGTATCTGAACCCAGCGCTGGTCCCTGCTAGCCACAGGAACACCCACCACCTTGGATCTACTAAAATCATTTTAAGGGGCTTGTTTTCTTCTCCTCCAGCCCTTCTCACCTCTTCCTCTTTCAGAACATTTAAATTCTGTTTCTAGGGAAACGGGCCTTTTATGATGTTCCTCAGAGCATTCTACCAATCGGTCAAACAAGACACTCTATACGCTATACACACTCTATACACACTCTATACATACTATATACATACTATATACACACTCTATACATACTATATACACAATCTATACACACTCTATACACACTCTATACATACTAAATACATACTATATACACACTCTATACATAGTATATAAATACTCTATACACTATACACACTCTATACATACTATATACACAATCTATACACACTCTATACACACTATATACATACTATATACATACTATATACACACTCTATACATACTATATACATACTCTGTACGCTATACACACTCTATACACACTCTATACACACTCTGTAACATATTATATACACACTCTATACATACTATATACATACTCTATACGCTATACACACTCTATACATACTCTATACGCTATACACACTCTATACATACTCTATACATACTATATACATGCTCTATACGCTATACACACTCTATACATACTCTATACAAACTCTATACGCTATACACACTCTATACATACTCTATACATACTATATACATACTCTGTACGCTATACACACTCTATACACACTCTATACACACTCTATACATATTATATACACACTCTATACATACTATATACATACTCTATACGCTATACACACTCTATACATACTCTATACATACTCTATACGCTATACACACTCTATACATACTCTATACATACTCTATACGCTATACACACTCTATACATACTCTATACATACTATATACATACTCTTTACGCTATACACACTCTATACACACTCTATACATACTCTATACATATTATATACATACTCTGTACGCTATACACACTCTATACACACTCTATACACACTCTATACATATTATATACACACTCTATACATACTATATACATACTCTATACGCTATACACACTCTATACATACTCTATACATACTCTATACGCTATACACACTCTATACATACTATATACATACTCTTTACGCTATACATACTCTATACATACCATATACATACTCTATACGCTATACACTATATTCTATACATACTCTATACATACTATATACATACTCTATACGCTATACACACTTTATACATACTCTATACATACTCTATACATACTATATACATACTATATACGCTATACACTATACTCTATACATACTCTATACATACTATATACATACTATATACATACTCTATACGCTATACACTATACTCTATACATACTCTATACATACTCTATACATACTATATACATACTATATACATACTCTAGATTCTATACATACTCTATACATACTCTATACATACTCTATACATACTCTATACGCTATACACACTCTATACACACTCTATACATACTATATACATACTCTATATTCTATACATACTCTATACACACTCTATACGCTATACACACTCTATACACACTCTATACATACTCTATACACACTATATACGCTATACACACTCTATACATACTCTATACATACTCTATACACACTCTATACACACTCTATACATACTCTATACATACTATATACTCGATACACATTCTATACACACTCTATACACACTCTATACATACTCTATACACACTCTATACACACTCTAGACATACTCTATACATACTATATACTCGATACACATTCTATACACACTCTATACACACTCTATACATACTCTATACACACTCTATACACACTCTAGACATACTCTATACATACTATATACTCGATACACATTCTATACACACTCTAGACATACTCTATACATACTATATACTCGATACACATTCTATACACACTCTATACACACTCTATACATACTCTATACATACTATATACATACTCTATACGCTATACACACTCTATACATACTCTATACATACTATATACATACTATATACATACTCTATACTCTATACACACTCTATACATACTATATACATACTATATACTCTATACACATTCTATACACACGCTATACACACTCTATACATACTCTATACATACTCTATACATACTATATACATACTCTATATTCTATACATACTCTATACGCTATACACACTCTATACATACTAAATACATACTATATACATACTCTATACGCTATACACACTCTATACGTACTCTATACATACTCTATACATACTCTATATTCTATACATACCCTGTACATACTCTGCACTCTATACATACTCTATACATACTATATACATGCTCTATATTCTATACATACTCTATACGCTATACACACTCTATACATACTCTATACATACTCTATACATACTATATACATACTATATACACTATGTACACTCTATACATACTCTATACATACTATATACATACTCTATACGCTATACATGCTCTATACATACTCTATACATACTATATACATACTCTTTACGCTATACATACTCTATACATACTATATACATACTCTATACGCTATACACACTCTGTACATACTCTATACATACTATATACATACTCTATATTCTATACATACTCTATATTCTATACATACACTATACTCTATACATACTCTATACATACTATATACATACTCTATATTCTATACATACTCTATACGCTATACACACTCTATACATAATCTATACATACTCTATATTCTATACATACTCTATACATACTCTATATTCTATACATACTCTATACAATATACATACACTATACTCTATACATACTCTATACATACTCTATACGCTATACACACTCTATACGCTATACACACTATACATACTCTATACATACTATATACATACTCTATACATACTCTATACGCTATGCACACTCTATACATACTCTATACATACTATATACATACTCTATACGCTATACACACTCTATACATACTCTATACATACTCTATACATACTATATACATACTCTTTACGCTATACATACTCTATACATACTATATACATACTCTATACGCTATACACACTCTGTACATACTCTATACATACTATATACATACTCTATACGCTATACACACTCTATACATACTATATACATACTCTATATTCTATACATACTCTATATTCTATACATACACTATACTCTATACACACTCTATACATACTCTATACATACTATATACTCTATACATACTCTAAACTTACTCTGTATTCTATACATACTCTATATTCTATACATACTCTATACTCTATACATACTCTATACTCTATACATACTCTACATTCTATACATACTCTACATTCTATACATACTCTGTACATACTCTATACACCCTCTATACACTATACATACTCTATACATACTCTACATTCTATACATAATCTATACTATATGTATACTCTATATTCTATACATATTCTATACTCTACAAATATTCTATACATACTCTATACTCGATACATACTCTGTACATACTCTATACGGTACACATACTCTATACTCTATACAAACTCTATATGCTATACATACTCTATACTCTATACATACTCTATACATACTCTATACATGTTCTATTAATACTCTATGAAGATATCTCTCCATAGACCACGGACAACACTAGGCTCTGAATAGGCCTAACCTCCATGAAGACCCCGACAGCCATAGAAAATCAGAACAAGAGAGAGAGAGAGAGAGAGAAAATCAGAGAGAGAGAGAGAGATAGAAAATCAGAGAGAGAGAGAGAGAGAGTCAGACATAGAAAATCAGAGAGAGAGAGAGAGAGAGAGACAGACATAGAAAATCAGAGTGAGAGAGAGACAGACATAGAAAATCAGAGAGAGAGAGAGAGAGAGAGAGACATAGAAAATCAGAGAGAGAGAGAGACATAGAAAATCAGAGAGAGAGAGAGAGAGAGAGTCAGACATAGAAAATCAGAGAGAGAGAGACAGCTACAAAAACAGAGGGAGAAGAAGGAGAGAGCGAGAGAGACAGATTATCAGAGCAATAAAGAGAGAGAGAGAGAGAGAGACATAAAGAGATATGTGGGCAAGACAAAGAAGGTGGTCAATGTCCTCACAGCATCCCATTATACCCCCTGCTGCCTCCCTCGGCCCAGCGGCTGCCATGGCTACCCAGCCCCCAGCCCCAGTCAGACACGGACCATATAATACAATGAACAGGAATCTGTAGTTTATGGGACCAATATTGCCATGGAGAGGAAGACCCTACCTACCTCCCACCTAGCCCCATACGCTCCCGTGTTTACCCACCGATCCCTTCAGTCCGACCGCCACGACGAGCAGCAATAAGCATAAATGAAGGCAGGAGGTAAAGGGGGACCCATCAATCCCCAACAAGGCCAGAGAGAGCCAGCACTGAACGGGACAGCGGCGGGGTTGAGGAACGCTCCATTGTCCAGCCCCATTATACAGCAGTTTGGAGCATGTGGAGCCGTATGAGAGGGTCGTGGAGTATGTCACGGTCTTGCTCTCCTCCCCAGATGGGAGGGGGCTGAGCACAGCTGGACAGCATTCCTATGTCCTGTCCTGAAGACTGGTCAGAGACCTGGTCGGGTGGTGCCAGAATAACAACCTCTCCCTCAATGTAACCAAGACTAAGGAGATGATTGTGGACTACAGGAAAAGGAGGACCGAGCACGTCCCCATTCTCATCAACGGGGCTGTAGTGGAGCAGGTTGAGAGCTTCAAGTTCCTTGGCATCCACATCAACAACAAACTAGATTGGTCCAAACACACCAAGACAGTTGTGAAGAGGGCACGACAAAGCCGATTCCCCCTCAGGAAACTGAAAAGATTTGGCATGGGTCCTGAGATCCTCAAAAGGTTCTACAGCTGCAACATCGAGAGCATCCTGAGCGGTTGCATCACTGCCTGGTACGGCATTTACTCGGCCTCCGACCGCAAGGCACTACAGAGAGTAGTGGGTACGGTCCAGCACATCACTGGGGCAAAGCTTCCTGCCATCCAGGACCTCTGTACTATTATTTGTTTGATTGTGTGTACTGTTGTTTATTGAGTCCCTGATCTTAGCGAGACAATGCGACAGTAGGACAACACAAATAGACCTGATTAGCAGATAGTCAGGGTCTCTATACTAGACTCAGCGGTCTACAAGCCAGAGGAGCTCTCAGCAGGTAACCCCTTTCAACAGTCAGACTGTAGACAGAGACAGAGACAGACAACAGACAGCAGTATAGACAGAGACAGAGACAGTCAACAGACAGCAGTATAGACAGAGACAGAGACAGACATTGTTATAGACATAGACAGTCAACAGACGCAAGCATAGACAGAGACTCTCAACTGACAGCAGTATAGACAGAGACAGTCAACAGACAGCAGTATAGACAGAGACAGAGACAGTCAACTGACAGCACTATAGACAGAGACAGTCAACAGACAGCAGTATAGACAGAGACAGTCAACAGACAGCACTGTAGACAGAGACAGTCAACTGACAGCAGTATAGACAGAGACAGAGACAGACAGCAGTATAGACAGAGACAGACAGCAGTATAGACAGAGACAGAGACAGACAGCTGTATAGACAGAGACAGAGACAGTCAACTGACAGCAGTATAGACAGAGACAGAGACAGTCAGCAATATAGACAGAGACAGAGCCAGCAGGCACACTTCACTCGTCATCTCCGCAATGACCTCTAACCCCTAGCCTCTGACCCCTCTCTAACAGCCGGCTCTGGTCAGGGTGATGCTGTCAACATTGGAGTGAGTGTTGAAGGCCTTGAAAACAGGCAGTAGTGAAGCTGTAAGTGGGGGACGGGGGAGGAGTGGGGGCTCTGTAAAGGGAGAGACGTGGAGAGACAGGGAGAGACACAGGGAAAGAGACAGGGAGAGACACAGGGAAAGAGACAGGAGAGACAGACAGAAAGAGGTAGATGTAGAGTTACAGCCTTTTTCTAAAATGGACTAAAACAATTTTAAAAAATCCTCAGCAATCTACACACAATATCCCCTAAAGACAAAGCAAAAACAGGTTTATAGAAATTTTAGCAAATGTATTAAAGATAAAAAACAAATACCTTATTTACATAATTATTATTTATTTACAAAAGTATTCAGACTCTTTGCTATGAGACTGGAAATTGTGGTCAGGTGCATCCTGTTTCCATTGATCATCCTTGAGATGTTTCTACAACTTGATTGGAGTCCACCTGTGGTAAATTCAATTGATTGGACATGATTTGGAAAGGCACGCACCTGTCTATATAAGGTCCCACAGTTGACAGTGCATGTCAGAGCAAAAACCAAGCCATGAGGTTGAAGGAATTGTCCTTAGTGCTCCGAGACAGGATTGGGTCGAATTCTGCACCATTGAAGGTCCCCAAGAACACAATTGGCCTCCATCATTCTTAAATGGAAGAAGTTTGGAACCACAAAGACTCTTCCTAGAGCTGGCCGGCCAGACCAAATTGAGCAATCGGCGGAGAACGGCCTTGGTCAGGGAGGTGACCAAGAACCATCTCTGCAGCACTCCACCAATCAGGCCTTCATGGTAGAGTGGCCAGACGGAAGCCACTCCTCAGTAAAAGGCATATGACAGCCTGCTTGGAGTTTGCCAAAAGGCACCTAAAGGACTCTCAGACCATGAGAAACAAGATTCTCTGGTCTGATGAAACCAATATTAAATGTTTTGGTCTGAATGCAAAGTGTCACGTCTGGAGGAAACCTGGCTCCATCTCTACGGTGGCAGCATCATGCTGTGGGCATGTTTTAGAGGCAGGAACTAGGAGACTAGTCAGGATCGAGGCAAAGATGAATGGAGCAAAGTACAGCGAGATCCTTGATGAAAACCTGCTCCAGATCGTTCAGGACCTCAGACTGGGACGAAGGTTCACCTTCCAACAGGACAATGATCCTAAGCACACAGCCAAGACAATGCAGGAGTGGCTTCGGGACAAGTCTCTGAATGCCCTTGATTGGCCCAGTCAGACCCCGGACTTGAACCCGATCTAACATCTCTGGAGAGACCTGAAAATAGCTGTGGAGCGACGCTCCCCATTCAACCTGATAGAGCTTGAGAGGATCTGCAGAGAAGAATGGGAGAAACTCCCCAAATACAGGTGTGCCAAGGTTGTAGCGTCATACCCAAGAAGACTCGAGGCTGTAATCGCTGACAATGGTGCTTCAACAAAGTACTGAGTAAAGGGTCTGAATACTTATGTAAATGTGATATTTCAGTTTATTTTTTATTTAAAAATCTGCAAACATTTCTAAAAACCTGTTCTGCTTTGTCAATATGGGGTTATTTTTGTCATTGTCATTATTGTGATGTAATTATGGGGTATTGTGATGTCGTTATGGGGTATTGTCATGTCATTAAGGGGTATTGTGATGTCATTATGGGGTATTGTTTGTAGATTGATGAGGGAGAAAAACAATGTAATACATTTCTTGAATAAGGCTCTAACGTAACAAAATGTCGAAACACTTAAGAGGTCTGAAAACGTTATATTCTGAGGCTGATCAGACACTAATCTGAACCATTAGAGAAATACAGGAACAGAGAGCACGGGGTCAGCTGGTCAGGTCACTACTACAGTAACACACTGTAAACTAGATAGCTACATGTTCGATTATTGAGGGTTGTGTGTGTGTGTGTTGGTTAATAAGCTCTAGCAGCAGTTAATCATGTGAAATGACTGACTATACGGTATGTATCATCTCCATTTAATCATGTGAAATGACTGACTATACGGTATGTATCATCTCCATTTAATCATGTGAAATGACTGACTATACGGTATGTATCATCTCCATTTAATCATGTGATGCTCGGAGGAAGAGAACGGGAAGAGACATGGAGAGATACTGAACGGGAAGAGACACAGAGAGAGACTGAACGGGAAGAGAAACGGAGAGAGACTGAACGGAAAGAGACACGGAGAGAGACTGAATGGGAAGAGACACGGAGAGAGACTGAACGGGAAGAGACACGGAGAGAGACTGAACGGGAAGAGACACGGAGAGAGACTGAACGGGAAGAGACACGGAGAGAGACTGAACGGGAAGAGACACGGAGAGAGACTGAACGGGAAGAGACACGGAGAGAGACTGAACGGGAAGAGACACGGAGAGAGACTGAACGGGAAGAGACAGGGAGAGAGACTGAACGGGAAGAGACACGGAGAGAGACTGAACGGGAAGAGACACGGAGAGAGACTGAACGGGAAGAGACACGGAGAGAGACTGAACGGGAAGAGACACGGAGAGAGACTGAACGGGAAGAGACACGGAGAGAGACTGAACGGGAAGAGACACGGAGAGAGACTGAACGGGAAGAGACACGGAGAGAGACTGAACGGGAAGAGACACGGAGAGAGACTGAACGGGAAGAGACACGGAGAGAGACTGAACGGGAAGAGACACGGAGAGAGACTGAACGGGAAGAGACACGGAGAGAGACTGAACGGGAAGAGACACGGAGAGAGACTGAACGGGAAGAGACACGGAGAGAGACTGAACGGGAAGAGACACGGAGAGAGATTGAACGGGAAGAGACACGGAGAGAGACTGAACGGGAAGAGACACGGAGAGAGACTGAACGGGAAGAGACACGGAGAGAGACTGAACGGGAAGAGACACAGAGAGAGACTGAACGGGAAGAGAGACTGAATAGGAAGAGACACGAAGAGAGACTGAACGGGAAGAGACACAAAGAGAGACTGAACGGGAAGAGACACAGAGAGAGACTGAACGGGAAGAGACACGGAGAGAGACTGAACGGGAAGAGACACGGAGAGAGACTGAATGGGAAGAGACACGGAGAGAGACTGAACGGGAAGAGACACGGAGAGAGACTGAACGGGAAGAGAGACTGAATGGGAAGAGACACGGAGAGAGACTGAATGGGAAGAGACACGGAGAGAGACTGAACGGGAAGAGAGACTGAATGGGAAGAGACACGGAGAGAGACTGAACGGGAAGAGACACGGAGAGAGACTGAACGGGAAGAGAGACTGAACTTGATGAGACACGGAGAGATACTGAACGGGAAGAGACACGGAGAGAGACTGAACGGGAAGAGACATGAAGAGAGACTGAACGGGAAGAGACATGAAGAGAGACTGAACGGGAAGAGACATGAAGAGAGACTGAACGGGAAGAGACACGGAGAGAGACTGAACGGGAAGAGACACGGAGAGACACTGAATGGGAAGAGACACGGAGAGAGACTGAACGGGAAGAGACAGAAAGAGACTGAACGGGAAGAGACAGAAAGAGACTGAACGGGAAGAAACACGGAGAGGCTGTTGAACACAGAGATAAAAGAGGCCTAAGAGAATACCTTAAAGGAAAGCAGTCTGACAACAACAAGCTCTCTTAGTAAACATAAATTATTACAAACAGATCAATACTACCGGTGTTATTAATAGCAGTGTTGTGAAATAGCCTGACTGACTGAAGATGACTCACCTGTCCATTTATTGGCCTTCCCTGTCCCTCGCTGGCCTTCCTTGGCCTTCCCTGGCCTTCCCTGGCCTTCCTTGGCCTTCCCTGGCCTTCCGTGGCCTTCCTTGGCCTTCCATGGCCTTCCTTGGCCTTCCCTGGCCTTCCTTCACCTTCCATGGCCTTCCTTGGCCCTCCTTGACCTTCCTTGGCCTTCCTTGTCCTTCCTTGGCCTTACTTGGCCTTCCCTGTCCCTCGCTGGCCTTCCTTGGCCTTCCCTGGCCTTCCTTGGCCTTCCCTGGTCTTCCCTGGTCTTCCTTGGCCTTCCTTGGTCTTCCTTTCTCTTCATAGAACAGCTAATACTAACTACATTCCCTGACTCTCTAAGCCCAGGGTCTTCGATAGAGAGACAGCAGAACAGAGGAGGGTGACGGGGCAGACAGAGGAGGAAGAGAGGGAGAGGAGAGGGACAGACAGACAGAGGAGGAATAGAGGCAGAGGAGGGGGACAGACAGACAGAGGAGGAAGAGAGGGAGAGGAGAGGGACAGACAGACAGAGGAGTAATAGAGGGAGAGGAGAGGGACAGACAGACAGAGGAGGAAGAGAGGGAGAGGAGAGGGACAGACAGACAGAGGAGTTTGGGAGAGAAGAGGAAATGAGTGTTGTCAGGGGCTTTGCTGTCTGTGGTGAAAGGGCTTGTTGTGGTTATGTTTTAGATATGGCTGCCTCTCCTTCAGCCTGGGCTGTCTGCTGCTGTTGCAGTAGAGAGAGAAATATGGAGAGAGGGAGAGAGAGAGAGACTAAAGGCTCATTTGGGAGCTGAGAGACACATCCCACCCACAGACTTTCTGGGACAGCTCCAGATAATTACCAGGCATTTATTAATTAGTCTTAATGTGGCTGAGCAGGGGATGGTGGGATGGGGAGATGAGAGGGGAGGAGAGGGGAGAGGAGAGGAGGAGGGGTTGGAAGGATGGGGAGAGGAGAGGAGAGGAGAGGGGTTGGAAGGATGGGGAGAGGAGAGGAGAGGAGGAGGAGTTGGAAGGATGGGGAGAGGAGGGGATGTGGAGAGGATGAGGGGATGTGGAGAGGATGAGGAGAGGATGGAGGGATGAGTGGATGTGGAGAGGAGAGGATGGAGGGATGAGAGGATTTGGAGAGGGTTGGGAGAGGGGGAGAGGAGAGGATGGAGGGATGAGGGGATGTGGAGAGGAGTGAATGGAGGGATCAGGGGATGAGTGGATGTGTAGAGGATGAGGGGATGTGGAGAGGGTTGGGAGAGGGGGAGATGAGCGGAGGATAGGGAGACGAGGAGAGGAGAAGAGGTGGATGTGGAGAGGAGGGGCAGAGGATGTAGGGATGGGGGGATGTGTAGATGATGAGGGGATGTGGAGAGGGTTGGGAGAGGGGGAGATGAGAGGAGGATAGGGAGACGAGGAGAGGAGAAGAGGTGGATGTGGAGAGGAGGGGCAGAGGGGGAGATGAGAGGAGGATAGGGAGATGAGGAGAGGAGAAGAGGTGGATGTGGAGAGGAGGGGCAGAGGATGGAGGGATTAGATTTCTTTAAGAAGTTTTCCTCAGTGTTCACAGCAAAAAATAAAGGAAAAGGAGAGGAAATTAAGTAGAGAGGTAGAGGAGAAGAAACGATAAGAGAGTTCTCTGAGCCCATCGCTCTGAGCACTTCCCCCCTCTCCCTCAAGGACAAGAACCCCAGTGCAAATATGTGGTTTGAATTGAAGAGAGCCAATCCATAAGCACAGAAGAAGAATGATATCAAGGATCTGGACAGATTCCATATTCCACTGGTCTAAGAACCCCATTGTGTCCTTGCAAGGGGAGGGTGCTGGAGCACTGGTCTAAGAACCCCATTGTATCCTTGCAAGGGGATGGTGCAGGAGCACTGGTCTAAGAACCCCATTGTATCCTTGCAAGGGGAGGGTGCTGGAGCACTGGTCTAAGAACCCCATTGTGTCCTTGCAAGGGGAGGGTGCTGGAGCACTGGTCTAAGAACCCCATTGTATCCTTGCAAGGGGAGGGTGCTGGAGCACTGGTCTAAGAACCCCATTGTATCCTTGCAAGGGGATGGTGCTGGAGAACTGGTCTAATAACCCCATTGTGTCCTTGCTAGAGGAGGGTGCAGGATTACTGGTCTAAGAACCCCATTGTGTCCTTGCAAGGGGAGGGTGCTGGAGCACTGGTCTAAGAACCCCATTGTATCCTTGCAAGGGGAGGGTGCTGGAGCACTGGTCTAAGAACCCCATTGTGTCCTTGCAAGGGGAGGGTGCTGGAGCACTGGTCTAAGAACCCCATTGTATCCTTGCAAGGGGAGGGTGCTGGAGCATTGGTCTAAGAACCCCATTGTGTCCTTGCAAGGGGAGGGTGCTGGAGCACTGGTCTAAGAACCCCATTGTATCCTTGCAAGGGGAGGGTGCTGGAGCACTGGTCTAAGAACCCCATTGTGTCCTTGCAAGGGGAGGGTGCTGGAGCACTGGTCTAAGAACCCCATTGTATCCTTGCAAGGGGAGGGTGCTGGAGCACTGGTCTAAGAACTCCATTGTGTCCTTGCAAGGGGAGGGTGCTGGAGCACTGGTCTAAGAACCCCATTGTGTCCTTGCAAGGGGATGGTGCTGGAGAACTGGTCTAATAACCCCATTGTGTCCTTGCAAGGGGAGGGTGCTGGAGCACTGGTCTAAGAACCCCATTGTGTCCTTGCAAGGGGATGGTGCTGGAGAACTGGTCTAATAACCCCATTGTGTCCTTGCAAGGGGAGGGTGCTGGAGCACTGGTCTAAGAACCCCATTGTGTCCTTGCAAGGGGATGGTGCTGGAGAACTGGTCTAATAACCCCATTGTGTCCTTGCAAGGGGAGGGTGCTGGAGCACTGGTCTAAGAACCCCATTGTGTCCTTGCAAGGGGATGGTGCTGGAGAACTGGTCTAATAACCCCATTGTGTCCTTGCAAGGGGAGGGTGCTGGAGCACTGGTCTAAGAACCCCATTGTGTCCTTGCAAGGGGAGGGTGCTGGAGCACTGGTCTAAGAACCCCATTGTGTCCTTGCAAGGGGAGGGTGCTGGAGCACTGGTCTAAGAACCCTATTGTGTCCTTGCAAGGGGAGGGTGCTGGAGCACTGGTCTAAGAACCCCATTGTGTCATTGCACGGGGAGGGTGCTGGAGCACTGGTCTAAGAACCCCATTGTGTCCTTGCAAGGGGAGGGTGCTGGAGCACTGGTCTAAGAACCCCATTGTGTCCTTGCAAGGGGAGGGTGCTGGAGCACTGAAAACAGGGGTGCCAATACTTTTTAAACCCTATCTTTATATTGATTACTTACTTGTTCAACATGATATCTTTATCTGAGCAATTGTATTAGTATAAAATAATATAGTATTTCAATTTGTTCTAGCATAAAATATAGCTCAGTATACTGAATTATTCATTTGAGTACTTTTTTGCTGATCTTTATCAAGGGACAAAGATAAATCTACGTTGTGTAGTAGGACCTTAATGGCTGGCTGGCAGGCACGCAGGCATTAAGGTCCTACTACACAACGTAGATTTATCTTTGTCCCTTGATTAAGATCACCAAAAAAGTACTCAAATGAACAGACAGACAGACAGACAGACAGACAGACAGACAGACAGACAGACAGACAAGCAAGCTTAGTGACTGATGAGGTGAGACCCTGCTATTCAGGTACAGTTGCCCAACATGCAGTCCTGTCCTCTCAGCATGTATTGCAGTTCCACTGACCTCCAACTTCTGGTTACCCCCCCCAGAGCCAATAATGACCTTGTCAGACAGACCAAAGCCCGTTCAGCAGGATGCATCATTGGGCTTGCGGTGAGAGGCCAGGGGCCTTCAGGGGTCATAAACCCAGGAGCTGTCTGTCTGAAATGGTATCTTATTTTGACCCTGGCTGTCCCGGCAATAGCTGCACCTCCCTCACCTCCTCTAAATGGTATCTTATTCTGACCCTGGCTATCCCGGCGATAGCTGCACCTCCCTCACCTCCTCTAAATGGTATCTTATTTTGACCCTGGCTATCCCGGCGATAGCTGCCCCTCACCTCCTCTAAATGGTATCTTATTTTGACCCTGGCTGTCCCGGCAATAGCTGCACCTCCCTCACCACCTCTAAAAGGTATCTTATTTTGACCCTGGCTATCCCGGCGATAGCTGCACCTCCCTCACCTCCTCTAAATGGTATCTTATTTTGACCCTGGCTGTCCCGGCGATAGCTGCACCTCCCTCACCTCCTCTAAATGGTATCTTATTTTGACCCTGGCTATCCCGGCGATAGCTGCACCTCCCTCACCTCCTCTAAATGGTATCTTATTCTGACCCTGGCTGTCCCGGCGATAGCTGCACCTCCCTCACCTCCTGGATGCTTTTTTTAAACTGTTGCATAGTGTGTAGAATATATGTGGTACCTTGTATCTACATGATACAGGTGGGTTGAGGACACATGTCTAGACTGTAAACCTTCTTCCCCCCTGGTACCTTATATGCAGCTGTCTAATCTTTATGGAATTTTAATCCTGGGTTGAAACCTGTTGAGTGTAGGGGGCAGTATTTTGATGTTTGGATAAAAAACGTACCCAAATGAGACTGCCTATTTCTCAGGCCCAGAATCTTGAATATGCATATAATTGACAGATTAGGATAGAAAACACTAAAGTTTCCAAAACTGTCAAAATATTGTCTGTGAGTATAACAGAACTGATATTGCAGGCGAAAACCTGAGGGAAATCCAACCCGGAAGTGCTGTTTTTCCTGAAAGCTCTCTGTTCCATAGCCTGCCTTCGCTCCATTTAAAGGGATATCAACCAGATTCCTGTTCCTATGACTTCCCCATGGTGTGAACAGTCTTTAGACATAGTTTCAGGCTTTTATGTTGAAAAATGAGAGAGAAAGATCACATCGCGTCAGTGGATGTCTGGGTGCCAGCAGAGTTTTGCATGTGCAACAGCTTGGAGCAGACATTTTCTCTCTCTCTCCTATTGAAGAAGGTACAGTCCAGGTGAAATATTATCTATTATATATTGTAAAAACAACCTGAGGATTGATTATAAAAAAGTTTGACATGTTTCTATGAACTTTACGGATGCTATTTGGAATTTTTATCTGCCCGGTTTTCTGGACATAACGCACCAACCAAATGGAGGTATTTTGGATATAAAAATAATCTTTATGGAACAAAAGGAACATTTATTGTGTAACTGGGAGTCTCGTGAGTGCAAACATCCGAAGATCATCAAAGGTAAGCGATTTAATCTATTGCTTTTCTGACTTTCGTGACCAATCTACGGCTGCTAGTGTTTGTAATGTTTTGTCTACTGAGAGAGATGTCCTTACATAAACGCTTGGATAGCTTTTGCCAAAAAGCTTTATTGAAATCTGATACGCCAGGTGGATTAACAACAAGCTAAACTGTGTTTTGCTATATTGCACTTTGGCGCTCTGCAATTCAGCGGATGTTGACGAAAATGATCCCGCTAACGGGATGGATGCATCAAGAAGATACCTGAGATTAGCAGCCGTCTAGATGACAACGAACAGTCAAGACAGTCCCCATGGTAATACCCAGCTACGCAGCTCCTCCATGGATGATGGACTTGATGAAGATGCCCAGGTCTTCTCCTGTCTCCCTGGACTTGTTGCCCTTCAGGCTGATACCTAGACTAGCAGACCCTGTGTCAGTGTGGAGTGGAGAGAGAGAGAGGGAGAGAGAGAGAGAGAGAGGGAGAGAGAGAGAGAGAGAGAGAGAGAGAGAGAGAGAGACAGAGAGAGAGAGAGAGAGAGAGAGAGAGAGAGAGACAGAGAGAGAGAGAGAGAGAGAGAGAGAGAGAGAGAGAGAGAGAGAGAGAGAGAGAGAGAGAGAGAGAGAGAGAGAGAGAGAGAGAGAGAGAGAGAGAGAGAGAGAGAGAGAGAGAGAGAGAGAGAGAGAGAGAGAGAGAGAGAGAGAGAGAGAGAGAGAGAGAGAGAGAGAGAGAGAGAGAGAGAGAGAGAGAGAGAGAGAGAGAGAGACAGAGAGAGAGAGAGAGAGAAACTAGTTTAATTTAAGGACCAAAAACAAACAGCTGTGCAATATAGATAAAATAGCTGGGAAGAGATGTTTGATGTATCAATTCCATGGCACATGGTTTGAACTGATACACCATGCAACGCTGTATTGAAATCTTTGAGCTTATCAAATCAAATGTATTTATAAAGCCCTTCTTACATCAGCTGATGTTACAAAGTACTATACAGAAACCCAGCCTAAAACCCCAAACTGCAAGAAATGCAGGTGTAGAGGCACGGTGGCTAGGAAAAACTCCCTAGAAAGGCCGGAACCTAGGAATAAACCTAGAGAGGAACCAGGCTATGAGGGGTGGCCAGTCCTCTTCTGGATGTGCTGGGTGGAGATTATAACAGAACATGGCCAAGATGTTCAAATGTTCAAAGATGACCAGCAGGGTCAAATAATAATAATCACAGTGGTTGTCGAGGGTGCAACAGGTCAACACCTCAGGAGTAAATGTCAGTTGGCTTTTCATAGCTGATAATTCAGAGAATCTCTACCGCTCCTGCAGTCTCTAGAGAGTTGAAAACAGCAGGGTAGCACGTCCAGTGAACAGGTCAGGGTTCCATAGCCGCAGGCAGAACAGTTGAAACTGGAGCAGCAGCACGGCCAGGTGGACTGGGGACAGCAAGGAGTCATCATGCCAGGTAGTCCTGAGGTTTGGAGGAATACCCAGATTTAGGGAGTCCGAAATTTGCTTTCTAATGATCATGATCTTTTCCTCAAAGAAGTTCATGAATTTATCACTGCTGAAGTGAAAGCCATCCTCTCTTGGGGAATGTTGCTTGTTAGTTAGCTTTGTAACAGTATCAAAAATAAAATTCTTATTTTCCTCAATTAAGTTAGAAAAATAGGATGATAGAGCAGCAGTGAGGGCTCTTCGATACTGCACGGTACTGTCTTTCCAAGCTAGTCGGAAGCTAGTCGGAAGACTTCCAGTTTGGTGTGGCGCCATTTATGTTCCAATGTTCTGGAAGCTTCAGAGCTCGGGTATTTTCTGTATACCAGGGAGCTAGTTTCTTAGGACAAATGTTTTTAGTTTTTAGGGGTGCGACTGCATCTAGGGTATTGCGCAAGGTAAATTTAGTTCCTCAGTTAGGTGGTTAACTGATTTTTGTCCTCTGACGTCCTTGGGTAGACAGAGGGAGCCTGGAAGGACATCAAGGAATCTTTGTGTTGTCTGTGAATTTATAGCACGACTTTTGATGTTCCTTGGTGAGCAGATTATTTGTTGCAATTGCAAAGGTAATAAAATAGTCTAGGATTATGAGGAAAAACATTAAGATCCACAACATTTATTCCATGGGGCAAAACTAGGTCCAGAGTATGACTGTGACAGTGAGTAGGTCCAGAGACATGTTGGACAAAACCCACTGAGTCGATGATGGCTCCGAAAGCCATTTGGAGTGGGTCTATGAATATTAAAGTCACCAAAAATGTGAATATTATCTATCCATGACTACAAGAGCCGATAGTAATTTAGGGAACTCAGTGAGGAACGCTGTATATGGCCCAGGAGGCCTGTAAACAGTAGCAATAAAAGGTGATTGAGCAGGCTGCATAGATTTCATGACTAGAAGCTCAAAAGACGAGAAAAGGCTTTTTTTTTGTAAATTGAAATTTGCTATTGTAAATGTTAGCAACACCTCTGCCTTTGCGGGATGCACGGGGATATGGTCACTAGTTTAACCAGGAGGTGAGGCCTCATTTAACACAGTAAATTCATCATGCTTAAACCATGTTTCAGTCAGTCAGGCCAATCACATCAAGATTATGATCAGTGATTAGTTCATTGACTATGACTGCCTTGGAAGTGAGGGATCTAACATTAAGTAGCCCTATTTTGAGATGGGAGGTATCACGATCTCTTTCAATAATGGCAGGAATGGGGGAGTTCTTTATTCTAGTGAGATTGCTAAGAAGAACACTGCCATGGTTTGTTTTTCCCAACCTAGGTCGAGGCACAGACACGGTCTCAATGGAGATAGCTGAGCTGACTACACTGACTGTGCTAGTGGCAGACTCCACTAAGCTGGCAGGCTGGCTAACAGCATGCTGCCTGGCCTGCACCCTATCTCATTGTGGCGCTAGGGGAGTTAGAGCCCTGTCTATGTTCGTAGATAAAATGAGAGGCTTGGTCCTGTTTGTGGGTGAGTCCCAGAAAGAGGGCCAATTATCTACAAATTCTATCTTTTGGGAGGGGCAGAAAACAGTTTTCAACCAGCGATTGAGTTGTGAGACTCTGCTGTAGAGCTCATCACTCCCCCTAACTGGGAGGGGTCCAGAGACAATTACCCGATGCCCACACATCTTTCTAGCTGATTCACACACTGAAGCTATGTTGCGCTTGGTGACCTCTGACTATTTCATCCTAACATCGTTGGTGCAGACAGGGATAACAATATCCCTATACTGTCTACACTCGCCAGTTTTAGCTTAAGCCAGCACCATCTTCAGATTAGCCTCGTCGGTAGTTTATCAATTAAAATGATTATACAGAATGCTTGCAACCAATATAATGTTGTAGACATGGGGGATACAACCATCCCAGCTCTGCAGATTTTGCTGCGAAGAGATAGAATAATTAGATCATTTGTTTTGTTACTGTCCGTACAGTGCATTTGGAAAGTATTCAGACCCCATTACTTTTTCTTACATTAATTCTAGAATGGATTAAATAGATTGTTTCCCCAAACAATCTACACAAAATACCCCATAATGACATTTTTGCAAATTCTTAAAAAATAAAAACAGAAATGTCACATTTAGATATGTATTCAAACCCTTAAGTCAGAACTTTGTTGAAGCACCTTTGGCAGTGATTACAGCCTTCAGTCTTCTTGGGTATGACGCTACAAGCTTGGCACACCTGTATTTGGGGAGTTTCTCCCATTCTTCTCTGCAGATCCTCTCAAGCTCTGTCAGGTTGGATGTGGAGCATCACTGCACAGCTATTTTCAAGTCTCTCCAGGGATGTTCAATCGGGTTCAAGTCCGGGGTCTGGCTGGGCCACTCAAGGATATTCGGAGACTTGTCCCGAAGCCACTCCGGCATTGTCTTGGCTGTGTTGCTTAGGGTCCTTGTCCTGTTGGAAGGTGAACCGTCGCCCCAGTTTGAGGTCCTGAGCGCTCTGGAGAAGGTTTTCATCAAGGATCTCTCTATATTTTTATTTTTATATTTTCATCAGACCAGAGAATCTTGTTTCTCAAGGTCTGAAAGTCCTTTAAGTGCCTTTTGGCAAACTTCAAGTGGGCTGCCTTTTACTGAGGAGTACTAGTAATGTCTGGCCACTCTACCATAAAGGCGTGAAGTGCTGCAGAGATGGTTGTCCTTCTGGAAGTTTATCTCCACAAAGGAACTCTGGAGCTCTGTTAGAGTGACCATTGTGGTCTTGGTCACCTGCCTGACCAACACCCTTCTCCCCCGATTGCTCAGTTTGGTTCGGCCAGCTCTAGGAAGAGTCTTGGTGGTTCCAAACTTCTTCCATTTAAGAATGATGGAGGCCACTGTGTTCTTGGGGACCTTCAATCTTGCAGAACTGTTTTGGTACCCTTCCCCAGATCTGTACCTTGACACAATCCCGTCTCTGAGCTCTACGGACAATTCCTTCAACCTCATGACATGCACTCTGACATGCCCTGACATTTACTGTCAACTGTGGGACCTTATATAGACAGGTGTGTGCCTCTCCAAATCATGTCCAATCAATTGAATTTACCACAGTTGTTCTCCCATCAAGTTGTAGAAACTTCTCACGGATGATCAATGGAAACAGGATGCACCTGAGCTCAATTCAGAGTCTCATAGCAAAGGGTCAGAGTAACGATGTAAAAGGTTTTTAAAAAAGGGTCTGAGTAATTACGTAATAAATCTATTTCTGTTTTTTATTTTTAATACATTTGCAAAAATGTATAGAAACCTGTTTTTGCTTTGTGTGTAGATTAAGGATTGGAGATATTATATTTTTATTTACTCCATTTTAGAATAAGGCTGTAACCTAACAAAATGTGGGAAAAGTCTTGGGGTCCGAATGCACTGTATGTAGCCTGTTTTTGGTCGCAGGTTCAGGAAAGGCTGGATAGAACTCTGCAAATAGCTGGGTGACTTAAAAAGTCATAGTCAATCGATCAACAATATAATAATACTTGAGGAAAAAATGTTTATTTTACAATATAAAAAATAAATGGCGAATAGAAAAAACTGGAGCCTTCAGAGACAGATGGGAAGGGTTGAAGGTAGCTGAAGGATGAGAAAAAAAAGTGAACAATTATAAAATAGATTGTGTAAAATGCATTTAGTATGTATAATCTTGATATAGTTAGTGTTGTTATTCATTAGGGGAAGGATGGTAAGGAAAATATGTTTTAATATATAGAATTTATATCTATATTTACAACAACAACAAAAATATATGGGAGATTGGAAATAATGCAGACAATTGCATTGATGGAATCAATAATCTATCCGCAATATTGAAGCTGATCCACCTCTTAAAAAAATCACAAATAAAAATATATAAATAACAAATAACAAATAAATAAGACAAAAAAACCTTGTCAACACCACAGTGAAGAATGAGACAGAAAGTAAGGAATAAGATGAATCGAGAAAGGAGAGAGGAGAGACAAACAGAGAAGGGGAAACAGGCCATTGCATCTCACCAGCCAAACACCCACCAAGCACGCTACTGTTATTATGGAGAGAGAGAGAGTGAAAAGTACAAACCTTTTTCATGTCATTATTTCTCTAAGAGCAGCAGTAGCATTAGCACTAGCAGCAGCAGTGGTGGTGGCAGCACTAAGGCCATTTAAGAGCAGTAGTATTAGTAGTAGCACCATTAGCAGTAGTAGTAGTAGCAGTAGTAGTAGTAGTAGTAGCAGTAGTAGTAGTAGTAGTAGTAGTAGTAGACACGAGTAGTAGTAGTAGTAGTAGTGGTAGTAGCAGCATTAGCAGTAGTAGTAGTAGCAGTAGTAGTAGTAGCAGTAGTAGTAGTAGTAGTAGTAGTAGTAGTAGTAGCATTAGCAGTAGTAGTAGTAGTAGTAGTAGTAGTAGTAGTAGTAGCAGCATTAGTGGTAGTAGTAGTAGTAGTAGTAGTGGTAGTAGTAGCAGTAGTAGTAGCAGTAGTAGTAGTAGTAGTGGTAGTAGTAGTAGTAGTAGTGGTAGTAGTAGTAGTAGCAGTAGTAGTAGTAGTAGTAGTAGTAGTAGTAGTGGTGGTAGTAGTAGTAGCGTAGCAGTAGTAGTAATAGTAGTACAATATAGTAGTAGCAGTAGCAGTAGCATAAGCAGTAGTAATAGTAGCAGCAGTGCTATTAGCAGTAGTAAAAATATCAGCAGTAGCATTAGCAGTAGTAATAGTAGCAGCAGTGCTATTAGCAGTAGTAATAATATCAGCAGTAGCATTAGCAGTAGTAATAATATCAGCAGTAGCATTAGCAGTAGTAATAATATCAGCAGAAGCATTAGCAGTAGTTATAGTAGCAGCATTAGCAGTAGTAATAGTAGCAGCAGTAGCATTAGCAGTAGTAATAGTAGCAGCAGTACTATTAGCAGTAGTAATAGTAGCAGCATTAGCAGTAGTAATAGTAGCAGCAGTAGCATTAGCAGTAGTAATAGTAGCAGCAGTTCTATTAGCAGCAGAAATAATATCAGCAGTAGCATTATCAGTAGTAATAATATCAGCAGTAGCATTAGCAGTAGTAGCAGTAGCAGTAGCATAAGCAGTAGTAATAGTAGCAATAGTAGCAGCAGTACTATTAGCAGTAGTAAAAATATCAGCAGTAGCATTAGCAGTAGTAATAATATCAGCAGAAGCATTAGCAGTAGTAATAGTAGCAGCATTAGCAGTAGTAATAGTAGCAGCAGTAGCATTAGCAGTAGTAATAGTAGCAGCAGTACTATTAGCAGTAGTAATAGTAGCAGCAGTACTATTAGCAGTAGTATTAGTAGCAGCAGTAGTAGTAGTAATAGTAGCAGCAGGAGTAGTGGCACTAGGGTCATTTCACACAATTTTATATTCTCTATTATAAGATCCCATTTTCTTTGGTTCATTTTCCCATTCTATCTTTCCACCTAACCCCCCCCCCCCCCCCCCCCCCCCCCCTTAATGTCTATAAAACGACCTGTATATTTTTGAAATACATTTTGTTTCCAAATGAGGAAGGAACAAAAAGAGAAAGGAGATAAAGAAAAGGAAGAGAGATGTCCATTATTCTAACTGATGAAAACAGGGTCTTCTGTCGCCAGGGAAACGGAGTGGTAATGAGGAAGTGCCTGAGACAGAATTACCACCCAGAGAAAGAAAATACAGAGTGCAGAGGGAAGAGAGAGGGAGAGAGAGAAAACTGCTCTGTGACTAAATTACCACCCACAGAAAGAAAATAGAGTGCACAGGGAAAGAGAGAGAAGAGACAGTATAGAGACAGAGAAGAGAGATTAGAGGAGAGAGAGAGAGAGAGAGAGAGAAGAGACAGTAGGGAGAGAGAGAAGAGAGAGTAGAGCTAGAGAGACAGAGAAGAGAGATTAGAGAGAGAGAGAGAAGAGAGTAGGGAGAGAGAGAAGAGAGAGTAGAGGAGAAGAGCCAGTAGAGAGAGAGAGAAGAGACAGTAGAGAGAGAGACAGAGAGAGAGAGAAGAGACAGTAGAGAGAGAGAGAAGAGACAGTAAAGAGAGAGACAGAGAGAGAGAGTAGAGCTAGAGACAGAGAATAGAGATTAGAGAGAGAGAGAGAGAAGAGACAGTAGGGAGAGAGAGAAGAGAGAGTAGAGCTAGAGAGACAGAGAAGAGAGATTAGAGAGAGAGAGAGAAGAGACAGTAGGGAGAGAGAGAAGAGACAGTAGAGAGAGAGACAGAGAGAGAGAGAGAAGAGACAGTAGAGAGAGAGACAGAGAGAGAGAGAGAAGAGACAGTAGAGAGAGAGACAGAGAGAGAAGACAGTACAGAGTAAAAGAGAGAAACACATGAAAAAACAGATGAAGTCTGCATTTGATCTTGCTAATGGTCCAGGGAAAAAGGTAGAAACCATATTCCATAACGCAAGGTAATAAAATGTATTATTTTCATCCCAGTCCACTCTGGGGGTTGCCCTGACGCTGTGCCTTGTACCATATATAGTGGATACTATAGTGGGCTCTAGTCAGAAGTAGTGGATTACTTCTAGCCAAGAACAATAGAGCTCTAGTCAGAAGTAGTGGATTACTTCTAGCCAAGAACAATAGAGCTCTAGTCAGAAGTAGTGGATTACTTCTAGCCAAGAACAATAGAGCTCTAGTTAGAAGTAGTGGATTACTTCTAGCCAAGGACAATAGAGCTCTAGTTAGAAGTAGTGGATTACTTCTAGCCAAGGACCATAGGGCTCTAGTCAGAAGTAGTGGATTACTTCTAGCCAAGAACAATAGGGCTCTAGTCAGAAGTAGTGGATTACTTCTAGCCAAGGACCATAGGGTTCTAGTCAGAAGTAGTGGATTACTTCTAGCCAAGGACCATAGGGCTCTAGTCAGAAGTAGTGGATTACATCTAGCCAAGGACTATAGGGCTCTAGTCAGAAGTAGTGGATTACTTCTAGCCAAGAACAATAGAGCTCTAGTCAGAAGTAGTGGATTACTTCTAGCCAAGAACAATAGAGCTCTAGTCAGAATTTGTGGATTACTTCTAGCCAAGGACCATAGGGCTCTAGTCAGAATTTGTGGATTACTTCTAGCCAAGGACCATAGGGCTCTAGTCAGAAGTAGTGGATTACTTCTAGCCAAGGACTATAGGGCTCGAGTCAGAAGTAGTGGATTACTTCTAGCCAAGAACAATAGAGCTCTAGTCAGAATTTGTGGATTAATTCTAGCCAAGGACCATAGGGCTCTAGTCAGAATTTGTGGATTACTTCTAGCCAAGGACCATAGGGCTCTAGTCAGAATTTGTGGATTACTTCTAGCCAAGGACCATAGGGCTCTAGTCAGAAGTAGTGGATTACTTCTAGCCAAGAACAATAGAGCTCTAGTTAGAAGTAGTGGATTACTTCTAGCCAAGGACAATAGGGCTCTAGTCAGAAGAAGTGGATTACTTCTAGCCAAGGACCATAGGGCTCTAGTCAGAAGTAGTGGATTACTTCTAGCCAAGGACCATAGGGCTCTAGTCAGAAGTAGTGGATTACTTCTAGCCAAGGACCATAGGGCTTTAGTCAGAAGTAGTGGATTACTTCTAGCCAAGGACCATAGGGCTTTAGTCAGAAGTAGTGGATTACTTCTAGCCAAGGACCATAGGGCTTTAGTCAGAAGTAGTGGATTACTTCTAGCCAAGGACCATAGGGCTTTAGTCAGAAGTAGTGGATTACTTCTAGCCAAGGACCATAGGGCTCTAGTCAGAAGTAGTGGATTACTTCTAGCCAAGGACCATAGGGCTCTAGTCAGAAGTAGTGGATTACTTCTAGCCAAGGACCATAGGGCTCTAGTCAGAAGTAGTGGATTACTTCTAGCCAAGAACAATAGGGCTCTAGTCAGAAGTAGTGGATTACTTCTAGCCAAGGACCATAGGGCTCTAGTCAGAAGTAGTGGATTACTTCTAGCCAAGGACCATAGGGCTCTAGTCAGAAGTAGTGGATTACTTCTAGCCAAGGACCATAGGGCTCTAGTCAGAAGTAGTGGATTACTTCTAGCCAAGGACCATAGGGCTCTAGTCAGAAGTAGTGGATTACTTCTAGCCAAGGACCATAGGGCTCTAGTCAGAAGTAGTGGATTACTTCTAGCCAAGGACCATAGGGCTCTAGTCAGAAGTAGTGGTGGACTATGTATATGAATAGGGTGGCATCTGTGACTTTAAACACAGACACTCGCTCTCCATTTTACATCTAACCTTTACAACCTTGAAACAATCCATTATAAACCATCGTCTGACATTTTAAGATAGAAACACACGCGATAAATGTTCCTGAGACACAGACTGACGGTGTTCTTTTGGAAGTGATAGCCTTTAATGTTAACCCTTTACACTCATGAGAATGGGTTTATAGATTAGGGCTGAATTTGTCGATATAGATAGGGCTGAATTGGTCTATATAGATAGGGCTGAATTGGTCTATATAGATAGGGCTGAATTGGTCTATATAGATAGGGCTGAATTGGTCTATATAGATAGGGCTGAATTGGTCTATATAGATAGTGCTGAATTGGTCTATATAGATAGGGCTGAATTGGTCTATATAGATAGGGCTGAATTGGTCTATATAGATAGGGCTGAATTGGTCTATATATATAGGGCTGAATTGGTATATATAGACAGGGCTGAATTGGTATACATAGATAGGGCTGAATTGGTCTATATAGACAGGGCTGAATTGGTCTATATGGATAGGGCTGAATTGGTCTATATAGATAGGGCTGAATTGGTCTATATAGACAGGGCTGAATTGGTCTATATGGATAGGGCTGAATTGGTCTATATAGATAGGGCTGAATTGGTCTATATAGACAGGGCTGAATTGGTCTATATGGATAGGGCTGAATTGGTCTATATAGATGGGGCTGAATTGGTCTATATAGATAGGGCTGAATTGGTCTAGATGGATAGGGCTGAATTGGTCTATATAGATAGGGCTGAATTGGTCTATATAGATAGGGCTGAATTGGTCTATATAGATAGGGCTGAATTGGTCTATATAGATAGGGCTGAATTGGTCTATCTATATAGGGCTGAATTGGTATATATAGACAGGGCTGAATTGGTATATATAGATAGGGCTGAATTGGTCTATATAGACAGGGCTGAATTGGTCTATATGGATAGGGCTGAATTGGTCTATATAGATAGGGCTGAATTGGTCTATATAGACAGGGCTGAATTGGTCTATATGGATAGGGCTGAATTGGTCTATATAGATAGGGCTGAATTGGTCTATATAGACAGGGCTGAATTGGTCTATATGGATAGGGCTGAATTGGTCTATATAGATGGGGCTGAATTGGTCTATATAGATAGGGCTGAATTGGTCTAGATGGATAGGGCTGAATTGGTCTATATAGATAGGGCTGAATTGGTCTATATAGATAGGGCTGAATTGGTCTATATAGATAGGGCTGAATTGGTCTATATAGATAGGGCTGAATTGGTCTATATAGATAGGGCTGAATTGGTCTATATAGATAGGGCTGAATTGGTCTATATGGATAGGGCTGAATTGGTCTATATAGACAGGGCTGAATTGGTCTATATAGACAGGGCTGAATATCAATGTTTCTTACAGGAGAGATATGAAATGCATAAGCATTGTAGCAATTGAAAGGGAACAATTATTCCACCAACGTTGAGGACAGCTCACCTGACACAAGACCAAACACTACACTGTTCATACTGGACCAAACACTACACTGTTCATACTGGACCAAACACTACACTGTTCATACTGGACCAAACACTACACTGTTCATACTGGACCAAACATTACACTGTTCACACTGGACCAAACACTACACTGTTCATACTGGACCAAACACTACACTGTTCATACTGGACCAAACACTACACTGTTCATACTAGACCAAACACTACACTGTTCATACTGGACCAAACACTACACTGTTCATACTGGACCAAACACTACACTGTTCACACTGGACCAAACACTACACTGTTCATACTGGACCAAACACTACACTGTTCATACTGGACCAAACATTACACTGTTCATACTGGACCAAACACTACACTGTTCATACTGGACCAAACACTACACTGTTCACACTGGACCAAACATTACACTGTTCATACTGGACCAAACATTACACTGTTCATACTGGACCAAACATTACACTGTTCATACTGGACCAAACACTACACTGTTCATTTCTGGACCAAACACTACACTGTTCATACTGGACCAAACACTACACTGTTCATACTGGACCAAACACTACACTGTTCATACTGGACCAAACACTACACTGTTCATACTGGACCAAACACTACACTGTTCATACTGGACCAAACATTACACTGTTCATACTGGACCAAACACTACACTGTTCATACTGGACCAAACACTACACTGTTCATACTGGACCAAACACTACACTGTTCATACTGGACCAAACACTACACTGTTCATACTGGACCAAACACTACACTGTTCATACTGGACCAAACACTACACTGTTCATACTGGACCAAACACTACACTGTTCATACTGGACCAAACATTACACTGTTCATACTGGACCAAACACTACACTGTTCATACTGGACCAAACACTACACTGTTCATACTGGACCAAACACTACACTGTTCATACTGGACCAAACATTACACTGTTCATACTGGACCAAACACTACACTGTTCACACTGGACCAAACACTACACTGTTCATACTGGACCAAACACTACACTGTTCATACTGGACCAAACACTACACTGTTCATACTGGACCAAACACTACACTGTTCATACTGGACCAAACACTACACTGTTCATACTGGACCAAACACTACACTGTTCATACTGGACCAAACACTACACTGTTCATACTGGACCAAACACTACACTGTTCATACTGGACCAAACACTACACTGTTCATACTGGACCAAACACTACACTGTTCATACTGGACCAAACACTACACTGTTCATACTGGACCAAACACTACACTGTTCATACTGGACCAAACACTACACTGTTCATACTGGACCAAACACTACACTGTTCATACTGGACCAAACATTACACTGTTCACACTGGTATTTTCACCGCACGTGTTGATAACAGAATGTGAAAATTGTCTACATACACTAGTATGATAAGAATGTTCCTGTAAAATGTGGGGTAGGTGCAACATGAGACAAAAATAACAAGGGTTTGACTGAGAGGATTAACTGGTGTCTCACACCCTCTCCAAAGTGTAATTTCCAAAACACTTTTATGACTCAAAGAAGAGTCCGTGTTTTTTTATAGCTTTCTCCTAGCTGTGCCGTTGAGGAACTAGAGCAAGCACACTTGTTGTTTTGGTTGGAACACAACCCTGCATACCCGCCATCACATAATTACTGTTGTGGTTTATGCAATTCCAAAAAATGGCCAATTATAAATCGCAATCTGGGTCAGGTGGGCATCATTTCAAACTTTGTTCTATTGCCAACATAACTAAGTCATAAAATATGATCTTACAGTGTCAGGCTTTCACAAGACAATTCAGAGAAACAGATCTTCATTTCAGTGTGCATAGAAAGGAGTCTATTCATTCTAGTGCATTCTAGTGCATGCTAGTGCATAGTGCATTCTAGTGCTTAGTGCATTCTAGTGCTTAGTGCATTCTACTGCATTCTAATGCATAGTACATTCTAGTGCATTCTAGTGCATAGTACATTCTAGTGCATTCTAGTGAATAGTGCATTCTAATGCATAGTGCATTCTAGTGCATAGTACATTCTAGTGCATAGTGCATTCTAGTTCATAGTGCATTCTAGTGCATTCCAGTGCATTCTAGTGCATAGTACATTCTAGTGCATAGTACATTCTAATGCATAGTGCATTCTAGTGCATAGTGCATTCGAGTGCATAGTGCATTCTAGTGCATAGTACATTCTAGTGCATAGTGCATTCTAGTGCATAGTACATTCTAGTGCATAGTGCATTCTAGTGCATAGTACATTCTAGTGCATAGTGCATACTAGTTCATAGTGCATTCTAGTGCATTCCAGTGCATTCTAGTGCATAGTGCATACTAGTGCATAGTGCATTCTAGTGCATAGTACATTCTAGTCCATTCTAGTGCATACTAGTGCATTCTAGTGCATAGTAAATTCTAGTCCATTCTAGTGCATACTATTGCATTCTAGTACATAGTGCATTCTAGTCCATTCTAGTCCATTCTAGTGTATTCTAGTGCATTGTAGTGCATTCTAGTCCATTGTAGTGCATTCTAGTGCATTGTAGTGCATTCTAGTGCATTCTAGTGCATTCTAGTGCATTCTAGTCCATTCTAGTCCATTCTATTCCATTGTAGTACATTCTAGTCCATTGTAGTGCATTCTAGTCCATTGTAGTGCATTCTAGTCCATTGTAGTGCATTCTAGTCCATTGTAGTGCATTCTAGTCCATTCTAGTCCATTCTAGTCCATTCTAGTGCATTCTAGTGCATTCTAGTCCATTCTAGTCCATTCTAGTCCATTATAGTCCATTGTAGTGCATTCTAGTGCATTCTAGTGCATTCTAGGCCATTCTAGTGCATTCTAGTGCATTCTAGTCCATTCTAGTCCATTGTAGTGCATTCTAGTCCATTGTAGTGCATTCTAATCCATTGTAGTGCATTCTAGTCCATTCTAGTCCATTCTAGTCCATTCTAGTGCATTCTAGTGCATTCTAGTCCATTGTAGTGCATTCTAGTCCATTGTAGTGCATTCTAGTCCATTGTAGTGCATTCTAATCCATTGTAGTGCATTCTAGTCCATTCTAGTCCATTCTAGTCCATTGTAGTGCATTCTAGTCCATTCTAGTCCATTGTAGTGCATTCTAGTGCATTCTAGTCCATTGTAGTGCATTCTAGTCCATTCTAGTCCATTCTAGTCCATTCTAGTCCATTCTAGTCCATTCTAGTGCATTCTAGTGTATTCAGGTCCGTGGTTCAGCAGTGCATTTTCTTCACAGCAGACCAACATAGACTGCTTCTGTTCAGAACAACCCAGGGTTTGACACCATGTCATCTGGTAACATTAAACATAGTGATTATGGTGTACATTGATAATGTTACGACTACAATTGATATATACGCAGCAAAAATATAAACGCCACACGCAACAATTTCAACTATTTTACTTGAGTTACAGTTCGTACAAGAAAATCAGTCAATTAGGCCCTAATGTCACATGACTGGGCAGAGGCACAGCTATTGGTGGACCTGGGAGGGCATAGGCCACCCAACTTGGCAGCCAGGCCCACCCACTCGGGAGCCAGACGCAGCCTATCATAATTAGTTTTTCCCCACAAAAGGGCTCAACGTCAACAGTGAAGAGGCGACTCCGGGATGCTCTCCTTCTAGGCAGAGCTCCTCTGTCCCAGTGTCAACGTCAACAGTGAAGAGGCGACTCCGGGATGCTCTCCTTCTAGGCAGAGCTCCTCTGTCCCAGTGTCAACGTCAACAGTGAAGAGGCGACTCCGGGATGCTCTCCTTCTAGGCAGAGCTCCTCTGTCCAGTCTCAACGTCAACAGTGAAGAGGTGACTCTGGGATGCTCTCCTTCTAGGCAGAGCTCCTCTGTCCAGTCTCAACGTCAACAGTGAAGAGGTGACTCTGGGATTCTCTCCTTCTAGGCAGAGCTCCTCTGTCCAGTGTCTGTGTTCTTTTACCATCTTAATCTTTTCTTGTTATTAGCCAGTCTGAGATATGGCTTTTTCTTTGCATCTCTGTCTAGAAGGCCAATATCCCGGAGTCGCATCTTCACTTTTGACGTTGAGACTGGTGTTTTGCGGGTACTATTCAATGAAGCTGCCAGTTGAGGACTTGTGAGGCGTCTGTTTCTCAAACTAGACACTCTAATGTACTTGTCCTCTTGCTCAGTTTTCTCTGTTCTGTGAAGGGAGTAGTACACAGCATTGTACGAGATCTTCAGTTTTTTGGCAATTTCTCACATGGAATAGCCTTCATTTCTCAGAACAAGAATAGACTGACGAGTTTCAGAAGAAGGGTCTTAGTTTCTGGCCATTTTGAGCCAGTAATCGAACCCACAAATGCTGATGCTCAAGATACTCAACTAGACTAAAGAAGGACAGTTTTATTGCTTCTTTAATCAGCACGACAGTTTTCAGCTGTGCTAACATAATTGCAAAAGGGTTTTCTAATGATCAATTAGCCTTTTAAAATGATAAACTTGGAATAGCTAACACAACGTGCCATTGGAACACAGGAGTGATGGTTGCTGATAACGGGCCTCTGTACGCCTATGTAGATATTCCATAAAAAACCAGCCGTTTCCAGCTACAATAGTCATTTATAACATTAACAATGTCTACACTGTATTTCTGATCAATTTGATATTTTAATGGACAAAAAAAAAAGTTTCTGAGTGACCCTAAACTTTTGAACGTAGTGGGTATATATATATATATATATATATATACACACACACACACACATACATAAATATATATATATATATATATTTTTAAATATACACACACACATGTATATATATTTTTTTAATATACACACACACACACATATACAGTGGGGCAAAGTATTTAGTCAGCCACCAATTGTGCAAGTTCTCCCACTTGAAAAGATGAGAGAGGCCTGTAATTTTCATCATAGGTACACTTCAACTATGACAGACAAAATGAGAAAAAAAATCCAGAAAATCACATTGTAGGATTTTTGATGAATTTATTTGCAAATTATGGTGGGACCAGGAGACCCATGGGGCTGCGCACAATTGGGCCAGCGTCGCCCGGGCTAGGGGAGGGTTTGGCCGGCAGGGATATCCTTGTCCCATCGCGCACTAGCCACTCTGGTGGCGGGCCGGGCGCAGTGCACGCTGACACATTGGTGCGGTTGGCTTCCGGGTTAAGTGGGCATTGTGTCAAGAAGCAGCGCGGCTTGGTAGGATCGTGTTTTGGAGAACGCACGGCTCTTGACCTTCACCTCTCGCGAGTCCGTACAGGAGTTGCAGCTATGAGACAAGACTGTAACTACCAATTTTACCCACAAAATTGGGTAGAAATATATATATTTAAAGTATGTGGACTTCCCCAAATTAGTGGATTCTATTTCAGCCACACCCTTGCTTACAGTTGTTTAAAACTGAGCACACAGCCATGCAATCTCCATAGACAAACATTGGCAGTAGAACAATCTTACTGCAGAGCTCGTGGCACCATCATAGGATGCCACCTTTCCAACAAGTCACTTTGTCAAATTTCTGCCCTGCTAGAGCTGCCCCGGTCAACTGCAAGTGCATTTATTGTGAAGTGGAAATGTCTAGAAGCAACAACGGCTCAGCCGCAAAGTGGTAGGCCACACAAGCTCACAGAACAGGACCGCCAAGTGCTGAAGTGCGTAGCATGTAAAATCATCTGTCCTCGGTTGCAACACTCACTACCGAGTTCCAAACTGCCTCTGAAAGCAACGTCAGCACAATAACCGTTTGTCGGGAGCGTCAAGCAATAGGTATGGTCGAGCAGCCGCACATAAGCCTTTGGACTCTGGAAAAGTGGAAACACGTTCTCTGGAGTGATGAATCATGCTTCACCATCTGGCATTACAAGGGATGAATCTGGGTTTGGCAGATGCAAGGAGAACCCTACCTGCCCGAATGCATATTGCCAACTGTAAAGTTTGGTGGAGGAGGAATAATGGTCTGGGGCTGTTTTTCATGGTTCAGGCTAGGCCCCTTAGTTCCAGTGAAGTGAAATCTTAACACTACAGCATACAATGACTTTATAGATGATTCATTGCTTCCAACTTTGTGTCAACAGTTTGGGGAAGGCCTTTTTTCCTGTTTCAGCATGACAATTCCCCCGTGCACAAACCGTGCACAAACCGTGGTCCATACAGAAATGGTTTGTCGAGATCAGAAGGAAGAACTTGACTGACCTGCACAGAACTCAACCCCATCAAACACCTTTGGGATGAATCGGAACGCCGACTGCGAGCCAGGCCTAATCGTCCCGACCTCACTAATGCTCTTGTGGCTGAATGGAAACAAGTCTCTGCAGCAATGATCCATCATCTAGTGGAAAGCCTTCCCAGGAGAGTGGAGGCTGTTATAGCAGCAATGTTCCAACATCTAGTAGAAAGCCTTCCCAGAAGAGTGGAGGCTGTTATAGCAGCAATGTTACAAACTCTAGTAGAAAGCAGCAAAGGGGGACCAACTCCATATTAATGCCCATGATTTTGGTATGAGATGTTCAACGAGCATGTGTCCACACAAGATATTCCGGCGCCGACAGAGATGGCCGCCTCGCTTCGCGTTCCTAGGAAACTATGCAGTTTTTTGTTTTTTTACGTGTTATTTCTTACATTAGTACCCCAGGTCATCTTAGGTTTCATTACATACAGTCGAGAAGAACTACTGAATATAAGATCAGCGTCAACTCACCATCAGTACGACCAAGAATATGTTTTTCGCGACGCGGATCCTGTGTTCTGCCTTACAAACAGGACAACGGAGTGGATCCTATGCAGCGACCCAAAAAAACGACTCCGAAAGAGAGGGAAACGAGGCGGTCTGCTGGTCAGACTCCGGAGACGGGCACAGCACCACTCCCTAGCATTCTTCTTGCCAATGTCCAGTCTCTTGACAACAAGGTTGATGAAATCCGAGCAAAGGTAGCATTCCAGAGGGACATCAGAGACTGTAACGTTCTTTGCTTCACGGAAACGTGGCTTACTGGAGAGACGCTATCCGAAGCGGTGCAGCCAACAGGTTTCTCCACGCATCGCGCAGACAGGAAAAAACATCTTTCTGGTAAAAAGAGGGGCGGGGGCGTATGCCTTATGACTAACGTGACATGGTGCGATGAAAGAAACATACAGGAACTCAAATCCTTCTGTTCACCCGATTTAGAATTCCTCACAATCAAATGTAGACCGCATTATCTACCAAGAGAATTCTCTTCGATTATAATCACAGCCGTATATATCCCCCCCCAAGCAGACACATCGATGGCTCTGAACGAACTTTATTTAACTCTCTGCAAACTGGAAACAATTTATCCGGAGGCTGCATTCATTGTAGCTGGGGATTTTAACAAGGCTAATCTGAAAACAAGACTCCCCAAATTTTATCAGCATATCGATTGCGCAACCAGGGGAGGAAAGACCTTGGACCATTGTTACTCTAACTTCCCCTACGCATATAAGGCCCTGCCCCGCCCCCCTTTCGGAAAAGCTGACCACGACTCCATTTTGTTGATCCCTGCCTACAGACAGAAACTAAAACAAGAGGCTCCCACGCTGAGGTCTGTCCAACGCTGGTCCGACCAAGCTGACTCCACACTCCAAGACTGCTTCCATCACGTGGACTGGGAGATGTTTCGTATTGCGTCAGATAACAACATTGACGAATACGCTGATTCGGTGTGCGAGTTCATTAGAACTTGCGTTGAAGATGTCGTTCCCATAGCAACGATTAAAACATTCCCTAACCAGAAACCGTGGATTGATGGCAGCATTCGTGTGAAACTGAAAGCGCGAACCACTGCTTTTAATCAGGGCAAGGTGTCTGGTAACATGACCAAATACAAACAGTGCAGCTATTCCCTCCGCAAGGCTATCAAACAAGCTAAGCGCCAGTACAGAGACAAAGTAGAATCTCAATTCAACGGCTCAGACACAAGAGGCATGTGGCAGGGTCTACAGTCAATCACGGACTACAGGAAGAAACCCAGCCCAGTCACGGACCAGGATGTCTTGCTCCCAGGCAGACTAAATAACTTTTTTGCCCGCTTTGAGGACAATACAGTGCCACTGACACGGCCTGCAACGAAAACATGCGGTCTCTCCTTCACTGCAGCCGAGGTGAGTAAGACATTTAAACGTGTTAACCCTCGCAAGGCTGCAGGCCCAGATGGCATCCCCAGCCGCGCCCTCAGAGCATGCGCAGACCAGCTGGCCGGTGTGTTTACGGACATATTCAATCAATCCCTATACCAGTCTGCTGTTCCCACATGCTTCAAGAGGGCCACCATTGTTCCTGTTCCCAAGAAAGCTAAGGTAACTGAGCTAAATGACTACCGCCCCGTAGCACTCACATCCGTCATCATGAAGTGCTTTGAGAGACTAGTCAAGGACCATATCACCTCCACCCTACCTGACACCCTAGACCCACTCCAATTTGCTTACCGCCCAAATAGGTCCACAGACGATGCAATCTCAACCACACTGCACACTGCCCTAACCCATCTGGACAAGAGGAATACCTATGTGAGAATGCTGTTCATCGACTACAGCTCGGCATTCAACACCATAGTACCCTCCAAGCTCGTCATCAAGCTCGAGACCCTGGGTCTCGACCCCGCCCTGTGCAACTGGGTACTGGACTTCCTGACGGGCCGCCCCCAGGTGGTGAGGGTAGGCAACAACATCTCCTCCCCGCTGATCCTCAACACTGGGGCCCCACAAGGTTGCGTTCTGAGCCCTCTCCTGTACTCCCTGTTCACCCACGACTGCGTGGCCACGCACGCCTCCAACTCAATCATCAAGTTTGCGGACGACACAACAGTGGTAGGCTTGATTACCAACAACGATGAGACGGCCTACAGGGAGGAGGTGAGGGCCCTCGGAGTGTGGTGTCAGGAAAACAACCTCACACTCAACGTCAACAAAACTAAGGAGATGATTGTGGACTTCAGGAAACAGCAGAGGGAACACCCCCCTATCCACATCGATGGAACAGTAGTGGAGAGGGTAGCAAGTTTTAAGTTCCTCGGCATACACATCACAGACAAACTGAATTGGTCCACTCACACAGACAGCATCGTGAAGAAGGCGCAGCAGCGCCTCTTCAACCTCAGGAGGCTGAAGAAATTCGGCTTGTCACCAAAAGCACTCACAAACTTCTACAGATGCACAATCGAGAGCATCCTGGCGGGCTGTATCACCGCCTGGTATGGCAACTGCACCGCCCTCAACCGTAAGGCTCTCCAGAGGGTAGTGAGGTCTGCACAACGCATCACCGGGGGCAAACTACCTGCCCTCCAGGACACCTACACCACCCGATGTCACAGGAAGGCCATAAAGATCATCAAGGACATCAACCACCCGAGCCACTGCCTGTTCACCCCGCTATCATCCAGAAGGCGAGGTCAGTACAGGTGCATCAAAGCTGGGACCGAGAGACTGAAAAACAGCTTCTATCTCAAGGCCATCAGACTGTTAAACAGCCACCACTAACACTGAGTGGCTGCTGCCAACACACTGACACTGACTCAACTCCAGCCACTTTAATAATGGGAATTGATGGGAAATGATGTAAATATATCACTAGCCACTTTAAACAATGCTACCTTATATAAATGTTACTTACCCTACATTATTCATCTCATATGCATACGTATATACTGTACTCTATATCATCGACGGTATCCTTATGTAATACATGTATCACTAGCCACTTTATACTATACTATGCCACTTTGTTTACATACTCATCTCATTTGTACATACTGTACCCGATACCATCTACTGTATCTTGCCTACGCTGCTCTGTACCATCACTCATTCATATATCCTTATGTACATATTCTTTATCCCCTTACACTGTGTACAAGACAGTAGTTTTGGAATTGTTAGTTAGATTACTTGTTATTACTGCATTGTCGGAACTAGAAGCACAAGCATTTCGCTACACTCGCATTAACATCTGCTAACCATGTGTATGTGACAAATAAAATTTGATTTGATTTGATTTGATTTTGATTTGATTTGACATACTTTTGGCCATTCTACAAGAGTTACCTTAGTGAGTAAACTACTTGTGATTGTCACTACTTATCACAGTCAAAAAGTCATAAGTATTGCTAAGCCAATTTACACAATTTATCGTCTTAAAATTAGATTTTCATACACGTTTCCTATAAACCTGTTATATGGATATTACCTGTTTTATAACCGATGTTGTACAGCCACACGCAGAGGACTACCTACTACCCCCTAACACACACACACACCAACACCCCAACACACACACCAACACACACACACACACCAACACACAGACACCCCAACCCACACACACACACCCCAACACACACACACACACACCCCAACACACACACACACACACACACACACACACACACCCCAACACACACACACACCCACACACACCCCAACACACACACACACACCCCAACACACACACACCCCAACAAACACACACACACACCCCCCACACACACACACACAACACACACACACACACACACACACACACACACACACACACACACACACACACACACACACACACACACACCCCAATACACACACACCCACCCTTACACACACACACACACCAACACACACACACCCCAACACACACACAAGCACGTACACACACACACACCCCACACACGCACACACACACACACACACACACACACACACACACACACACACACACACACACACACACACACAAGCACGCAATCACACACACAAGCACGCACCCACACACACCCACAACACACACACACAAGCACGCAATCACACACACACACACACACAAGCACACACCCACACACACCCACACAAGCACGCACCCACACACACGTACTCAAAAGCACGCACCCACACGCACACAAGCACGCACCCACACACACCCACACACACACAAGCACCCACCCACACACACCCACACAAGCACGCACCCACACACACGTACTCAAAAGCACGCACCCACACGCACACAAGCACGCACCCACACACACCCACACACACACAAGCACCCACCCACACACACACACACACACACACACACAAGCACGCACCCACACACACACGCGCACACACACACAAGCACACACAGACGCACCCACACACACACGGACACACTAACAAGCACACAAGCACACACCAACACATGATACACAGCTACACACAGATGCTTCCTTGTTTTCCTGTGTACCTACAAGACATGACAACGTGTGTTTGATGCCAGAGGAACAGCTGTTTATTATAGAGCTATAGAGGTAGTGTCTGGGGTAGAGTTTCCTGTTCAGCAGCGCCGTATGGGATCAAAGGTCCTTTTTAGTCCCCCAGGGGCCAGCACACATTGGGGGGGGGGGTTAGGATAAAAGGAGAGTGTGTCGCTGGAGCCCTGGGGGCTCTGTCCCTGACTCTGTGTGTGTATAGTGTCAACAAGCCCCCTGTCAGATATTACAATAGAGAAGCCTGTCTGTAGAGGATGCCGCTTCCTGCTCTGTCCCTCTTCTTCCATTAAGGTTCAGAAGTGAGTCAGCTCCTGTTGTGGTCTCTCTCTCTCTCTCTCTCTCTACTTCTTCTATCTGAATGAGGTAATGTGCACGGCAGCAGAGGTCTGAACACCACAGAGCTATCTATCTGCCTGCCTGCCTGCCTGCTACTGGTAATGGATGTGAATGGGCAGCAGAGCATGGGTACTAACAGTTGGTCTGAACACCACAGCGCTACAATTAGCCACAGTGTAGAGGAGAGATTGACAGACCAGAACACAGAACAGATGTTGTGAAAGGTGGGCATGTCCCTTCTCTCTGTTGATACAGGCAGGGAGACAGGAACGTTCCGCCTGTGAGTGTGTGAGTGTGAGTGTGTGTGTGTGTGTGTGTCTTCTCTGTCATCAGCAGCCCAGATAAACGTTGTGGTAAAGGCTATGTTATATATTCTACATCTTATACAGTGAATAGCCATCTGCAGATTTAACTCAACCCTCCTCAACCCCAGTCATGAAGACAAGCCAGAGATTCTGGTAAGTTTCGACCGCATCAGTTTGGAAACGTCGTAACCGACGATTCTGGGAATAGCAATTTTGTTACAAGAAATGACCCCACCCCCACCACCACCACCACCACAAAAAAATTAAACCAGCTACGGCAGAAAGAATCCATAACTTCCATCCATCAACATATTTCCACTGTTTCTGCATCTTTAGTGTCTTGTCACCATGGTGGAGGATTCTGGGAGAAATAACCACTGTATCAGACAAAGCCTATAATACCCTATAATAGAAAAGCATAAAAACAGATGAAATGTATTATTTTTGGTGTCATTCAGCCTGGAGAAACTGTCTTTTCTCTTTCCCAAAGCAACACTGGTTCAGGATTAAAGAGCTGGGTGACATTCAATTAAAGATGAAGACTCAGTTCCAAATGCTGTCCTATTCACTACGTTGTGCACTACTTTGACCAGGGTCCTATGGGGAATAGGGATAGGGTGCACTACATTGACCAGGGTCCTATGGGGAATAGGGTGCACTACTTTGACCATGGTCCTATGGGGAATAGGGTGCACTACTTTGACCAGGGTCCTATGGGGAATAGGGTGCACTACTTTGACCAGGGTCCTATTTCGGACACAGCCTCAATGAAGATTAGATCTGTAGCAGTTAACTATGGGGCGGTAGAAGGATGTGTGTGTGTTTCTCTCTCTCTCCTTCTGTGTGTGTGTGTTTCTCTCTCTGTGTGTGTGTGTGTGTGTGCGCATGTGTGTGTGTGTGCGCATGTGTGTGTGTGTGTGTGTGCGCGCGTGTGTGTGCGCGTGTGTGTGTGTGTGCG